>NC_046663.1:2437210-2503631 GCF_010883055.1 Belonocnema kinseyi | reverse complement strand
GGCTTTTCCGTGGAGAAAGTCCGGAGTCCTTGTGGAATTTCGTAAAATTTCAAATGCCAATTCTTCTGGTTAACGGGCTTTTCCGTGGAGAAAGTCCGGGTTTTTTCTAAAGGTTCGTCACTTAGATAGTTCTTGTTGGATAGTCTAATTATTTCCGTAGGAATTGATATCGCTGAGAACTATCCTGGCAGGATCGCCAAAATGTTGTGCGCAAAAAAACGTTTAGATATTTTTAAAAAGTAACCGAATTGCTGTTAGGCAATTCGGTGTTTCTTTATTAACTTTTATTATACAATTATTGTCGTAGGCAAGATTAGAACTGAACTCGAGACCATAGGTATGGTCCTACTTATAGTCTAGCGGATACATGTGGGATTACCTAAATCTATGACGCAAGTAGGTCAAAGTCAACTGCGTAACACTTTAGAATTTTAATCAAATTTCTAAAATTATTTTAAAAAACTAAACTTAATATTTAAATGAAATTAAGATAAATTAAAAAATATAAATTAAATTTAGTTAAATTCCAAAAAAAAAAAAAAAATTTAGTTGAATTTCAAATTTAAATAAAATTTAGCTAAATTCAACATTTAAATGAAATTTAGGTGAATTTAGGAATTAAATAAAGCTTAGTTAAATTAAATTATTTTCTCGTCTGGTTTCGTTTCAAAGAGAAATTTTCTAGATACTAAGTAAATAAGTTTAAAAATAATTTTATTCATACTTTAAGATTTATTGTAGTGCAATTTTAAAAATTATTTTGCAAAACTAAATTTAAAGATTGAATACAATTTAGATCATTTCAAAAAGTGAATACATTTCATTTAAATTGAAAATTTAAGTAAAATTTAGTTAAATTTAAGTAAATTTCAGTGAAAATTGTAGATGTTGAATGGTGTTTAATGGTGTTAAATTTAAGGACAATTTAGTTCAATAAAAATGAAACTGTCGTTAAATTTTAAATTTGATTGAATTGAATACAGATATATGTGGGTTGCTTCTTGGCTTCAACAATATAGAGCATTCAAATAAGCTGGAGAAATTAAAAAAAAATCCCTTATTTTTATAATAATTAGTTAAATTCAACAAAAAAACTAAGGAAAGTAATTAGGACTCATAGTTCTAAAGTTTTTGGTATGAAACTTTTCATAATTCGACAATGTCAAAATATAAAAGGAGCGTTTAAACTTCAGCATAACTATTTTGCATGGAAATACTTTATTATTCCACAATTTTATTTCAAATTAGAAGTATGTTAGCAATTAAATAATTATTCCATTCAAAATTATTCAGTTTCGAAAATTGGATTATAACTTTGAAGCCTTTGAAATTAAAAGGTTTTAAATGAGAGAAATTTGAAATAAACACAATTAAAATCGCAGAGTAATTATTTTCTTTTAGAAGTGTAAAAATAAAATAGCAATTATTAAAAGAAACTAGTTTATTAATTAAAAATTAAAAATCTTAGTATTTGTAAAATTTCGAATATTCTTCGAGTATAACCTGTCAATTCAAATTATTTGATTTTAGACGTTTTAAATGAAATCACATATGATTCGGCAATAAATGTTTTTCAGCTCAATGATATAAATAATTTAAACCTGCAATAAGCAGATTATTCGATGTCAAACCTCGTGAAAAATTGGAATAAATGTAAAGCCTTTGAAATCGAAAACTTTTTATAAGGAGAGGAATTTTGAATTGAGAGGTTTTAATATATTTTCAATTTAAAACATTCAAATTAAGTAATTTTATAAACAGAAATGTCAAGAATTGTATCATTTGAAATTTTTTCATAGAGTTGATAAATTAAAAATGCAAGTCTTAATATTTTTTAAACTTTGAATATGCCTCAAGTATAATCTGATAAATTTAAATTATTTAATTTTGAAAGTTTTGAATTGAAAATTGAAATGCAGAATTCTAAATGTTTGTATTTGGGTATTATCAGATTTTGGAGGCAATTAATTTAAGCCTGATCAAGTTGGAAGGCTTGCTTACGGTTGTCAATTTTACGATATTAAACCCTTATCCCGGGTGGGAATTTAAGTCGGGGGCTGGCCAGTCTACGGCTGGAGAGCCCGGCTTTAAGTCGGGAGCTGGCCGGGGTTTCTGGTCGGAATCCGACCAGCATCGTCACGCTGCGCTGGCCAGCGTCCGGCCATGGAGCATGGCCGGGAGGTGGCTGGGAGCTGGCCGGGGATTTCGACCGTGGCCCGGACAAGATTAATTGCTGCTTTACTAGATTTAATTAATTTGTGTTTCAATTGTATGAAGAGCATCTGTCACTGAGTTGGGGGATACATTTGATTCCTTTTTACTGTAGAATTGGAGCATATTAATATATAAAATTCCACACGCCCAGCACACATGCAACATTAACTATTTTTACGTAGTCTTTGAGAGACAAAAAAGATTCAAAAAATCAATATTAAATGATTGCGAGTATTTTGACTTTAAATATTAATAGTCCTGTTTAAAGTAAATGCATATATTACATTTTTAAACATTATATTACAAATAAAATTTCTAACACCACGGGGTATCGAACGTACCTAAATCTAATGCCTAGCAGTCGGGAGTGCTAACCACTGCGCTAAGCCGACAAGTTGAAACTCGTTGAAAAGCCATCCTCATAAGCTACAGTTCAGAAAAGTTAAAGTACCAACTTTTAAGTACTCTTTTTCTAATTATTTATTATTATGCGGCGTTATGTATATATAAAATACACGAACTTTTAACAGGAATATCAGTAAAGAACTTTTTAAGTAAGTAATTTAAATCGATTACAATTTTTTTCCCGTGATATTTTGTTTTTTCCCGTTGTAGACTATTTTACAACTTCTTACAATGACAAGAAATGTAATTTTGTATGAATATTAAAAATTTTCAACGAAGGGACTCAGAAATTTAATCGTGAACATTTAAGATTTCTTAATGATAAAAGTTTTTTGACTTTCGTGTAAGGTTTGGTTTTTAGGTGTTTTATACTATTTTTGTCACTATTTTTGTCACAAAATGCATGGTTTGAAAGTCTGAACTCCTGAAGCCTTCAAATTTGTAGTGTGAAAAACATATTCACCCAATATATAATTTATAATCATATAATCAATATATTATCACGCGTGGAACATCCATGCGGGTATACGCATCCATTTTTTAATGAAATCAGAGAAAGCAATTAAGTTATAAACAAAGTTCAACAAATTTATTATTGCCAATCAGCGCCCAGCCAGCTACCGTCTGAACATACTATCATAAGATTTGTCCAGCGAGTCCCCGACCAGCGCACGCCTAGGCTCTTAAAAAAAACATAGCCCGGCCAGTCCCCGACCAGAAACCTTGTTGCACTAGGGCTAACCCGGGCTATTTCCACACGGGTATTGGTGTGAGATTATAGAAAACCTGCTTTGATGCCACAAGTGCTACAGTAGTAGTTTGAGCTTAAAAAGAGGGTCTAATTTATGTTAAATACAGACCCTACTTTGAGGCTAAACCTGAAAAAACGACCGATATCGGACACTTTTAGTGTCAAAGTAGGGTCTAAATTACATTGAAATCGGCACCGGTCAACCACGTTTTGATTAAACACGTGTCTGAGATCATTTCTGGCGCTGACAACCCTGTGCTGAATCGTAACAAGGAACTCTTCCTTTTCTGGAAACGGGACGCCCTTATCTAAACAAACATTGGATATCTCCTCTCAGGACAAATTCAAGGGAGTGTAATTGAGATTCGCACTTTAATGTATGATCTTATTATTATTATTCCATTCTAATTATATGATAAAAGTTGTAGGTTTCAGACGCTATGTTTATGGTTCTTTGATCAGCCAACCCAAAAGCAGCCGTAACGTGTTCTAGAAGGTAAGAAAGAGTGGAAAATTCACGTGTGATGTCATCGTGAAACACTGTTCTTTGGAATGCGAGCCTTAGCCACCTATGACCTTACATGGTACACAAGACAGTTAGACTAAACGTTTCACTTCTGCGTACTTTTATAGAACTACAAATCTTTGTAGAATGATATGAGGAACAGTATTGACGGACCAGATGTGAAGTGATCGCAGAAGAACAGAGTTTTACATCCGGTTCGCGATGAACTGAACCTGATGCTAACAAGCCAACATTTTTTTGAGTTATTTTAGAAATTACGCTTTCATACCTCATAGGTAGGCGACGATAAGAACTACAAGATGGTTTTCGTAGCTTTGGTGCAGCCTGCTAAGCTTAAAAGGAATTATTTGATATTTATCCCGATTCCCTTTCTCAATTACCGTGATAGTATTATCGGCTGGTGCCGGGAATTCAATCACGTAAATTATCTCCGTCTTCAGTTCTTGGAGGACAATAACAGGCTTTTCAGCACTAATAAGTGGAGTAGTAAAAGATGAAAAATGCCTGCAGGTCTTACACTGGACTTACAACGGACTACAGTGTCACCTGGGCGTGTGCCATAGAAGTGACAAAGGTGTTAATACAACACTTTTAGAGCCCCACTGTGTCTCTCTATGTATCCGTAATGTGCATACTTTGAGTCTTCACTTGAAAAATGTCTAAGTCTGCCCTCCAAATGAAAATAACGGTAACTGCAGTTCGCATAATTCAACTGTCACTTTTACGAATCTTTAAAATGGGATTCAAATAGCCCTAATTCTCGCAGTTTTTATGGATATCCATTACGTATATCGTCTTACAAAATAGATATGCAATAAAGACCGCCAGAATTGAGGACACTTTACTTTAATTTAAAGGACTTTTAAAAGTGACAGACGACATATCCGAAATGCAGTTACGGCTATTTTTATTTGGAAGACAGAAGTGTTTTAGGTTCTCGCCGCGCCATCTTGGCCTCAAGAACTAATTTCTACAGAAAAACAATCAATCGCCATATCGCAATATTTCCATCCACAATAGAACTATTTTGTATCAGAGGTGATAATTTTCGACAAATATTGGCAACAGATGTTTTCAATTTTAACGGAAAAACTGCCAATGGTTCAGAGAAAAGTATTATATTTTTGGAAAAGCTTCCATATATAATGGAAATATGACCCTTCAAAATGATAGTTTTCTCTAAATAATGGATATTTCACAATTTTATTGATTGATGAGCCTGATTTTGAAAATTCTCGTGCGGCCCATGCCAATATACTAGGTCTGTCAATTCTTCCATTACCGCAAGCACTCCTCAAAGTTTCCTTTCAAAATAGCTAATAGCTGAATAAGCTGCGAGGGATAAACGTCTCCGTTAATGTAATTCATTTATTTACTAGTGCAGTATCACAGCGCATTCACAACTATTGGGTCAACATTTTTGATACAATAGTTTGTGGGATCGCAAGGTCTTCTTCTTTCTAAGTTTTAAGCTACAATTTCCGCTAATTATTACTCGAATTCGTTCCACATTTTAAGGTGTATTGACCAGTGAATGTCAGGCTCTTTAAGATAAGTATCACATCGACTTATTATCATGCAGTTTATGAATCATAAAGATGGTTTCCAAACATCAATGGCAAAATTATGAAACACATTAGGACATTAGGACGAAATAACACATCAGGACATGAAGTTTACAGAAAACCCACGCATACAAATAGATACCTACATGCCTCCTCCCACCATCACCCATCTCAAAAACAATCGGTCATCAACTCCCTTGTATACAGAGCTGTCTCCATACCAGATAAAGATAACTTACAAAAGGAATTACAAAACTTTAAACAAATCCTGATACAGAACGATTACACAAAAAAACAAATTGATAAAGCAATAAGAAAACACACTCATAAAAGCAAGTCCACACAACCTACGAAAGAAAGAGAGAGAAAAATGACCACCACCCTACCCTACATCCAAGGTGTCACAGAACAAATAGGAAGAATTCTTAACAAACACAACATCCAAACCATATTTAAACCACCTGCGAAAATAGGACAACTACTAAATAACCCTAAAGATAAAAAGGCACCCCTCAGTGATCCAGGAGTATATAAAGTCCCTTGTTCTTGTGGCAAAGTCTATATTGGAGAAACCGGGAGAGCGGTGAGCCAGCGTATTAAGGAACATGAGAGTAAAGTCAGGCTAAAGCATTTCACGCAATCAGCAATTGCAAAAACGCACAACAAATTTCCAAGAAAACATAGAGAAGCAATAGAAATCTTACAGCACCCTAATAACATCAATAGGGACAATGGATATAATACCAATCCGATTTGGCTTTCCGTTCTCCCAGATTTTTTAAAAATGACTAGATTGGCCAATCAAGTTTGACCAGTCCCCACGGTGGGACGCTCTGGTCAATCACAGGCATCGTAGAAAGTATACCTAAGAACAACATGACCTGATACCTCAGTTTCAGGTCAGCCCTGAACATATGAACTGCAATATTCACGAAACGTCGGAAACAATTCGTAGTTTTTTACATGAGTGAAACCCGAAATATCTCTTATTATCAAAATGAATCATCGTGACAACATAAAATCTATTATTAATGGCAAAATTGTTGGGAAAATTCAATGAAAATTTCTCAAATATTAACAATACTTGACTTAAGATTCTCAGGTCTGTGTTACTTATTGGGACGCCTCGCAGAGGTCCCTTTTAAAAATCGAAATGATACTACGTGTTTTTGACAATAGTATAACCATGTACAAAGTTAAAGCACACGGTCGGATACTGTCGGGATAGAACTCGTCTGCATTGGCCGTATGATCTTAATGTTGCATCATTCGTAAAACTCAGCAAAAACTATTTCTCTTGGCCCAAAAGCTTTGCCTAAAACGTAATTTAGATGATCCTTATCATCTTGAGTTTCAAATACCTTGGAACAAACTGAAACAGAAAAATAAATTTGTGACGCTAATGTGAACATGAGGTCTTGCGGACCGCGTATGAGCTTTCAATAATATTATTTGCCAATCACAGGCAAGGCCATATGTTCGCGAGCTATTTTGTTCAAAGCACAACTAAAACTAAAGATACTAATAACGGCAGTCTCGTGGAAGTCCCGGAGGGAGGGACCAACATTAAAGAAGAATGGTGCGGTTTGTGAGTCCGCACATTCCTATTTAAAAATTGAGAGAACGAGAAAATGATTAGTTATTAGCGTGTTCCTTTCCGATCTTTCATTTTTCTAATCCTTTTTTGTTGCCTTTTTTTTTAAATATGCAAGGTCTTGGACCTACCCCGAGTAACGTAAATAATTACTAAACACTTATATATTGAGAGTATAGCATTTAATTTCGCTAGAGAAAGTAAATATTAAAACATTTTAAAATACTGTTTTACAAATCAAGAAATTTCATTTTATATGTTGTTTAAAGAAGATACTTTTCGCGGAATATTAAGCAAAAAAATTATCATAATGGTCAATGTATGTAACGATAATATATAATATTGAATGCATGAACAAGGTTACATTTCTTTAGTGATGAAAATACTAGATTTTCATACAGACGTCCTCAACTATTCGGACCATATTAACAATGATGTACGTATTTTAAAAATTGGTTTACTCTTGCTGTGTGGCTACAATGTAATGAATGCAATTTAAAATTTCGAATAAATTGAACACCACACAAGCTAAATTGCAAAAAATATTTCCTAATTAGAAGGTTTTTTTCAGTTTAATTTTGCTCTAAGGTTTCTTTCCTAATCACGCATATTTTTAAAATAACCTATTTTTGTGTAAGAACCTAATGAATAGAAAGTACATTTTTGTAGTCCTATTTCAAGAAAAAATTTTTCGTTTGTATCTTCATTAATGCTTTTAGGGTACTCAAGTTTTGAGACAAGGTGTTTTCTCATACATTCAATTTATTTCGGTAGTTTGAAACAAACTGCGATTCAGTGATGGACATTTGACCCCTGCGTGAAGTAAAACTTGGCAAGAATAATGTTTTGTCGTTCTCCCATGTTGCCGAAATGACTATTCACAGGATCCTGAATCGATATTGGTATAATCCGTCTGGCAATGTTACGATCTAAACGTATTTTAACTGTTTCAAATGTATTGCCAAGATCCGATATACGAGCCATGAGTGGCACTAAAGTAAGGTTATACGAGTATGGTAAGTATACTCCAATGACATATTTGTGGTTCTCATCTAATCCGACGTAATAATACTCTTGTGTTAAAACAAAAGCTCTGCGTGGAGTTGTTAAACTTCCACGATGATCAATATTAAAAATGTGAATGGTTGGATGAGAATTGTCTGCGTATGCATCATCTTCACGTAGAAAAACTAATTCTGCAAAAAGGAAATGTCAGTAGAAAATGAAGTTTTCTATCAGCTAAAAACATAATGAATCACTGAATATTTTGTAGTAATAATGCGCTTTAAGTTACAGATAGTCTTGTATTTACCCATATCATTAGGAAAAAGCACTAAGATGAAGCTCAGAATAAAAATCACTATTCTCATTTTCTCGGTTTACGGGAAACAACCTACTCATGCAAATTTCTGTTAGAGACTGATAAAATGAATATTTTTTGATATGTCTCAGTGTATCAGTTACTTGTCGCAATTCCATTGGTCCTTCCAAATTATCTGTATACAAGTAATTTTTTTTCTTTCCTAAGTAACTCGCACAAATACTTCAGATTTATGGCGTTGTTATGTACAATTTAAACGGATTGTAGAACAAGTTATTACGCAATAGAAAGGTACGCATATTTGTCATTCGTGAAAAGGTTTTATGTTCCCACATAAACAAGAGCGTCAAAGTAGGAAAGACTGATTTAGTCCTTCCTAGAACTACTGGCCCACGCAGTTTCTCAGAAAAAATAATGGTGTCAACAATGCGTCGCTATCAGTTTACTACAGACTGTTTACGTTTCCAGAGCCTGATTTAGTCGCAAGCCCAGTGCGAGGAAACCCCAAAAATTGCTCTTATATCGGCGCTCTCGTGTATATCTAAAAGTGGCATATGATACACTTCTCTATATAGAAAAAGTAAATGCATTTGTTGATAACGAAAAATCCAGTACATGTTGTAGCAGTTTAGAAAATTTCTGAATATTCCAGAATTTTCATCGATTTCATCGAAAGGATTTGGTGTCAGAATTTTCTATAGAAAATGAGTTGATTCTTGATTTAACAACAAAATTGACACTTTTTTCGTAATTTTTCAGATGTAATGCCTTTATTAAGATTTTTAGCTTTTATAAGAAAAGTCTTATATTTGCGTCAGAACTATATAAAAATAATTTCCAGTTTTTTTACCGCAGAATAGTCACCCAAAAAGCTATTGTGAATTTTTTCAGATTTTTAAATTTGGGGGATATTAGTATAAAAAATTGAAAACAGTAATTTTCATTCAGGTTTCTGACCCCTACAGTAGACTGTTCATGAAACAAGGAGCTATTATATTTTGGTTTTCTCGCCAATGCGAAACCTCAAATCATAAATTTAGTTCTAACTACCTAGCGAACACTCGACATCGTCTCGAGCCTATGTTCCCAATAAATATTTAAACCTTGTCATACTCGTCATTATCAGTTTCCGTCTTGTAAATTCTAGTGCTGTCCTTTAATAAATATTTACTTACGTCAACATATTCTTGAACCTCATTCCACAAGAAACAATAGCATTTAATTTTATTTACCTTGTGTCATGGTGAACCCTTACGTTGCTTGAAAATGTAAATGGAATAGTTGCGAAGATTTGCATATAAAAAGGATAAGATTCACGGAGAGAACTGGTAGAGTTTATGCTACTATTCGCGTTTAGTAAGCTGATTTATAGTAATAGTAACTACTCGTTGATTCAAGAACACTAAACAGCGTTGTGTTGATTCTACTGAACAGAAGAGTACGAAGGCTGACTATCTGTTCAGTAAAATCGACTGTAGAGCCCTCTGACGGTCCTTAGTTGTAAGTATAAAGTTAACCTCTCTGATCCGCTGACCGGCGCCGATCGCGTAAGAATCCATTCCTAGTTTTTCAAGCTGCTGACAACTAGTCTCGATAGGTGAATGGTTAGGGTCCTTGATTAGCGTGCGATAGGTTATGCGTTCGAATCCCCCTCGTTGCGTGCGAAATTTTAATTGTTAATAAAGTGTTAAAAATACGATTTACCAATTAATCATATGTAGATGCATGTATATCTTGAAAAAAATCATGTACTTTCTGTAATTATAAATTTTTAAGGATTCTTTTTTATAACTTTAAGCGCAATTTTACTAATCACTGAAGAGTAGCATCTACTGCGCACGCAGTCGCATGTACGATTCTTGTTCAGTAGATCGCACTCATCTTCGGTATGTTCTACTGAACAGGAATTGTACGTGCGACTGCCTGCGTAGTAGAAGCTACTCTTCCGCGACTAGTAGAGTCGACTCAACACGCGTTCAGTAGATTCTACTCTTGTAGTGGCCCGTCCATAATTTACTATTCCGTTTAGTGGCTCTAACCCTTGCAAGGGTAGGAGCCACTGAACATTTTTCTCCGTGTTGAAAAAAATATAGATATAAGCGGAAATATTGTAAGGAATGGAAGTCATGTAAACCCTTAGGGGACACATTATGAATAAAGAAGAACTAAATTGTCAAAACCAATTCACAAATTTAAAAATAAAATTTTGTAGGCCTTTTAAAAATGATCATTCTATTTTGGGATGTTCTCCTGTATTTTGAAACGTTTAGAACAAAATTTAAATTTTTAAATTTTCCACAGTATATTCGTGATATTAAACTAAATTATCAAGTCCAAAAAATTGGCTAAAATAAAATTATTATTTAGGACTTTTCAAAAGTTATAATTCCTTCCTAATTTTTTCCACGTATTTTGAATAGTTTGAATCCATAATTTAAATCTTCTAGTTTCCACTGTTTTTGCGTAAAATTAGACTAAATTGTCAAGTCCAATAGAAAATTGTTAAAATAAAATTATTGAGGACTTTTTAAAAATTATAATTTCTTCAAAAGTTCAATAATTTTATTTAAAAATTAATCGTTTCAGTTGAAAATTCATCTTCCTGTTCTAAAATTTCTCTATGTCGAAGACAAAGATGTAAAATTTTAGTTAAAAATTCATCACTTTGTTTAAAAAATGAAAATAATATTTTTGGGAAAGTTTTTTTTTGTTATGAAAAGTAAATTAACTTATTCCAATTGTTGATTAATTAGTTGTGATTGAAAATTCATTTGTTTGGTTGAGCAATAATTTTTTAACTGTACATTTAGTTATTAAAGTTTTGACGGACAATTCATCTTATTGCTAAAAATTAATTTTTTTTTGTAAATGCAACTGTTTCAGTTCCAGATTCATTGTTTTTGTTCAAAACTCATCTTTTTCAAATTCACCTATTCCAATTAAAGATTCGATATTTTACTTGAAAATTCATCAATTAGATTAAAAAGTTAACTATTTTGTTAAAAATCCGTTTTATTACTTAAAAGTTAATTTTTTCAAATAAAAGTTTAACTATTCCATTCTTTACTATTACTATTTTTTAATTTTTTGCTCTGTTATGTTGAACGATGTTTAGAATAAATATCATGAATTAAAATGAGTGTTTTTGGTTTAGCCGCAAATATAAAAATTTTACTTTTAGGTGACCAGGAAAATTAAAAAACTTAACCGGGAAAAAACGGAAATACTGAAAAAACTGGATGCATTTTATTTGAGCATTCTTCTCAGAAATCCAGAATGCAAACTTTTAATTTTTAAATTAAGAATTTATATATTGGTCAAGTTTCTTTTTTCAGGAAGATAGTAAAAGAAATGTGATATCTGAAGAATTTAAAGCCTCTTTTGACGTTTATATCGCAGTTTATGTTTATATCGTACCGAGTGGACAAAAAATTTAGCGACGTCTTTACGGCATCGTTACAACATCTTTCCGACAGCTTTACGATATCCTATGTCCATGTCGTTAAGGTGTCTTTACGATATCGTAAAAACGTCGTATGATCTGACGATGTTTTTAAGATATCGTAACGACACCGAAACGACACGGACATAGGATGTCGTAAAAATGTCGTAAAGATGTCGTAACGATGTCGTAAAGACGTCGTCAAATTTTGTGCCCACTGGGTAATTTCACTTGAAACAGAGAATTTTTCACATGGAGCGGGAATTTCATTGAAGAATTAAAACTGTGATTTAGAAGAAAGGGGTTTAAAAAATCTCTGTTCCAAGTCATCATACGTCACAATTTAAAATTTTCTCCATTTATAGTCCAGGCGAATAAAATGTTTTTGAGGCAAAAAAAATAAGAAAATTGTTTCGGTCCGAAACACTTTTTTTAATGAAATTTGTCCTTCAGAAAAACACCGTACAGATTTCTTTCAGGGCTCATTTTTTTGACATATAATTTCGGATGGAATGAAAAAAAATTAGGCTCTATTGGAGAACATGCTCAAAAATGAAAAAAAACTCGAAAATTGATTTTTGCAAAAATAAATTTTTCACTAAATGTTGATAATTTGTTTGAATTGTAAAATATCTTTAAAAAGTAATTAGTCCATTCAATTTGACGGTAAGAATTTAAAAAACTGTATTTTATTATTTGACAGAAGCTTCATTTTTGAACACCAACGCTATCATATTCAAGTAGAATAATGCGGCTTCAGATGAAAAAGGAAAAATACGAATTTTATTTTTTTTTGCCCTAAAATCAATTTATTTTTAAATTTTTGTTTAATTTATAGATGTGTAAGCCATTTTCAATGAAACTACTTAGAATCTTAGATTTTTTTTCAAAAATGTTTCATTTCTCAAGATTTTTAGACTATTAATATTTACAACATAATTTACATATAAAAAAAATAAATAAACAATACTACGCTAGTCTGGGTCTCTTTGGCAACATTTCAAATTGATCTTCGTGGTACGAATTTGCAGTATATTGCATTTCTTCCTGATCTTTAAACGTTTGTTCTGTATCGCTAAATTCCTGGGATAACTAAATTTCCGGGTTCAAGCAAAGCCCTAGCTGCTCGGTTTCATGTGAAACGTCTTCATATTCATCGAAATCTTTCGAAATTTTGTCAAAGTTCGAACAATCGTCCAAACCATGACCTTTTTTACATTTTGTACATGCTTATACGTCTATAAAATTAACAAAAATTTAAAAACCAATAGATTTTGAGGCATAAGAATTCATAAGCTTCTCGTCAAATTATAAAATACAGTTTCTCTCGTATTTTTTCCGTGAAATTGAATAGACTAATCAATTTTTTAAAGATATTTTACAATTTAAACAAATCATCAACATTTAGTGAAAAATTCCTTGTTGCAAAAGTCACTTTTCGATTTTTTTCCATTTTTGAGCATGCTCTCCAATAGGAATTATATTTTTTTTCATTTCATCAGAAAGTATATGTCAAAAAAAAAAAACAAAAAAACTGAGCCCTGAAATATCTCTGTACGATGATTTTCTGAAGGACAAATGAGCGGCTGACAATAAAAAGTGGAATCATCTCGTTGGTGAGTAAGAAGCAGCTATAGAAAAGTGCCTAAAAATAGATATAATTTCACGGCTGTAAAAAGTAGCAATAGAATATTGGCTGTAAAAAGTAGACAACAGTGCTTGGGCCGTAGGAAAGGGGAACAGAAAAATTTGGCAGTAAGAAGCTGACAAATGTCGCGTTTCGGTGAATCGGCTCTGTTACACGCTGCAAAGACAAGCCTCGTTCAAAGCCGAAATTGCACGAGGACGAAACCGACCTCGCCCGACTGGACAATTCGCTTTCAGTGGCTAACTAGCTATTAGGAGTTTTTCGGTAAACTAAATTTTCACTGAATTTTGCAGGGCGTCCAGGCCGTCAAGAGAATAAAAGAAAGTTCATGGCAACATATTAAACGATTGCTTTGCGATGAATTCTAAGAGAAAATTGAAAAGAGATTACAAAACATTTTTTATTATTTCCTACAATTTTTTAAAAGTGTATAAAATATTTGTTAGATTCTTTTAAAGTCTTCTGGTGCAATTTTGTTGCAAATTTTTTTTAAAGTTTATGTTGGTTTAAATAATGTACTTTCGAATTTAAGTAAGTTTAAGAGACGTTAAGAAATTTTAAACGATTATAAAAAAAATTAAAACTTGTAAAGGTTTTTGAAGAATTTTATAAGGTTTGACGAAAATTAAAAAAATTGAGGTTCCTAGGAATAATTAAAATAATTTTTTTTTTGAAAAATTAATTTCAAGAGATTATTTAAGAACATTTTAAGACATGAGAAAAGATTTGAAAAATGATCAAAGAAGAATATGAATTATTTCAAAGGCACCTTTTTTTAATTTTACAGAATTAAGTAACAATCAGGAAAAGGACGTGATTAGAGAAAAGAATTTTTTAAATATTCATGTGCAAATATTAAACGATTTATTATGTTGAATAAGCAACTTGAGGAGAAAATTGAAAAAGGTTTTTAAAAATAAACAACGATTTCCTAAAATTTTCTGCAAAGAGTGTTAAATATTTTAATGTAAAATTTTCTAGAATTCGAGAGATTCAAAAATAATGTAAACTTAAGAAGATTTCTAGAAATTAAAAGTTTTAAAGATGTCAAAAATATAAATCAGTAGCTGCTCATAATAAAAAGTGAAAATATAATTAATTACTAAAAATACAATTATAATTAATAATGTCATATCTGTGAAAAGCGTTAATAGAACATTGGCAGTAGAAACTAGACAACGGTACTTGGGCCGTAAGAAACAGAAATAGACAAACTCGGCAGTCAAAAGTGGACACACGCGTGGACACTTTTTACAGACACAAATTTGTGTAGATTTTTTACCGCCGGTTATATCGTCGTTTTTTTGTTTTCTGCAAAGTCATGATACACTATTCGGCGATATTGTAATATGCAATGAAACTTTAGAAATATTTGAGTCTTGGGACATTATTTCTTTTCATCGGCGTTAACAATTGAATTATCATAAATTTAACTGAAACCTTGAAATAATTTTTTATTTTGAAAAGTTAATTTCAACAGATCATTTAAAAACATTTCAACACCTGACAAAAGATTTAAAAAATTATCAAAGAAGAATCTGAATGATTTTACAGGCAACTTTTTTTAATTTTGCAGGATTAACAAACAATCAAGAAAAGAAAGACATAAGAAAAAGAGAATTTTCTTAATCACTATCTCTAGTACTGCGCCATTCCGACGGATACTTGTGCGGCAAACCTGCAGATCGAAAGTACAAGTTCACTCATGTATTTTACATGGACGATCTTAAGATCTATGCTAAAAACAGAGAGCAACTGCATCTAGCTCTGGGGATTGTCGAACGATATACTAAGGAAATTGGAATGGAATTTGGGTTAGACAAATGCGCCAAGGTTTATTTGAAGCGAGGAAAACTTAATGGAATCCCTGAAGATCCTGAGCTCGTTGATAGAAGCGCCATACGATATCTTTGCGCTGGAGAGACTTATACATACCTGGGTGTGCCACAGAGCCGCATTCAGGATGTGACGTCTATAAAGGATACTCTTCGAAGCAGATACAAACGACTCATCCGGCAGATTTGGTCTTTCGAACTGTCGGCGAGGAACAAAGTATCTGCAACGAACATGCTTGCCGTCCCGGTAGTACTCTATTCATTTGGAGACTCTTGGAGGTGCCAAGCTTTCACTTGCTAATGGCCTAAAAAGCATCCCTGCGTGTCAACAATATGCTAGAATACTTGCGGAAAAAATGCAGAAGGCGGTTGTCCTTGGGTCACTCCGTGTTCTTAGGGTGCACGAGGCTTTTGCTGGATCGTCGTATTGATTCCTTTACAGACTGTAACCACCTATCTCACGGTTGTGAGACGTGGTTTTCTGAAATTTGATCATGCTCTTGAAACCTTCCGAGATTCGTTTACAGCTCCTAAAGTATATTTTTTACATTTAAAAAATTTTTCATTTCTAAAAATCTTCTAAAGTTATTGCAAGGAACATAAATTTTTTTCAATTATCGTCAAACTTTACAAAATTCTTCAAAAATCTTTACAAGTTTTAATTATTTTTTAATCGTTTAAGATTTCTGAACGTCTCTTAAACTTACTCAAATTTGAAAGTACATTATTTGAACCAACATAAACTTAAAAAAAAAGTGCAACAAAATTGCACAAGAAGGCTTTACAAGAATTATGTTCCTTAATTTTTCTTAAATTATCTAATATGGAAAAATTGCAAAAGTCTAAAAAATATTTTACACACTTTTAAAAAATTTTAGGAAACAATAAAAAATGTTTTGTGATCTCTTTCCAATTTTCTCTTAGAATTCATCGCAAAGCAATCATTTAAAACGTTCCCATGAACTTTCTTTTATTCTCTTGACGGCCTGGACGCCCTGCAAAATTCAGTGAAAATTAAGTTTACCGAAAAACTCCTAATAGCTAGTTAGCCACTGAAAGCGAATCGTCCAGTCGGGCGAGGTCGGGTTCGTCCTCGTGCAATTTCGGCTTTGAACGAGGCTTGTCTTTGCAGCGTGTAACAGAGCCGATTCACCGACATGCGACGTTTGTCAACTTCTTAATGCCAAGTTTTTCTGTTCCTTTTTTTACGACCCAAGCACCGTTGTCTACTTTTTACAGCCAATATTCTATTGCTAATTTCTACAGCCGTGAAATTATATCTATTTTTTAGGTACTTTTCTATAGCTGCTTCTTATTCCCCAACTAGATATTTTCACTTTTTATCATCAGCCGCTCAAATTTCATTTGAAAAAAGTGTTTCGGACCGGAAGAAATGATTATCTCGGAAATCAATTGATTTTTTCATCTAAAAAATGGTGTATATTCAGGAGATAAAAGGGTATAATTTCATTGAGTTTCGTCAAAATAAAATTATTTTTGCGGAATTTTGAGGTTAATTAAAAATGTCACTGATACAAAAGTTGTCAATTTTTTCATAATCTATATGTTTTCTATTAAACACTTTTTTCTCTGACTTCAACTTTTGCCGAAAATCACAATAATACCATTTTTACCCCTTTCCCCCCCCCCCCCCCTAAATCAACCCCCCACCAATGCTAACGCATTTTTCTTTTTTACGTTTATTATGAACAACTTCACCCTTTTCAAATATTTAAGTGCTGTTAACAATTTTCTTTTTTCCAAAGTGTAAGTCGCCTCGATTACTTAATCGAAAATTAATTTATTTTAAAAAATATGACTACTTTGTTGAAAATCAATTTTTCAAATAAAAATTTAACGATTCCATTAAAAAAATGAAACTATTTTTCTGAAAATCAGATTTTTAGCTGAAAAATTCAACTATTCTATTTTTGGTTACAATTTTATTTTTATTTATTTCATTTACTGAAAGTTTATAAATTGAAAACATTTGATATGAAATTCAATAGAATACCTGTATTGATGTTATTTCAAAAAATTTATTCTCCCATTATTCCCTTATTTTTCGTGAAAAAAACCCTATTGGTCATGTTTTGAGGGCATTTTCGGTTGTTAAGTCGAGGGGCGATTTACTCTCGAGTATCAATATTTAATTTAAAAGAAGAATTCGAAATATACGGAAATTTATTTTGGATATGTAACATAGCTGGGCATTACGAAAATAGAAAAAATAAGGTCCCAGTTTCAAAATAATCTTATGTAGTTTAATTTCACAAAACATCTAGCAGTGAGAAGCCAGTTAAATCTACCCTAGTATACTAGGAAATAATAAGCAAAATAAGGAGCGAGTATCGATGAGTCGATGTGCTTTTACTCACTTTGTGATAATTCGCTATATCGATTATTAAGTACAGTATTTTTTATCATTAAGTACCACATCTCTAAGAGTACATCTCTAAGAGTGCTTCCCTAGTCTGCCGTTTTGCCCCAGCACCATCTAGTGAGCTGGGACTGAACACAGTTTTAGTTTAGGATATACCGATAAGAGTGGAACCTGTCTTAGCTGTTAGCAATTACCTTTTTATAGGAGCTGCAGTTTTTGTTTTAATTGTGAAAAATAAAATTAAAAATTAAAGAATTAAGTTTGTAGACACAAGAGACGAGAAAAAATTAAATGATAGAAATTATTCAACAAAAAATATCTACAAATATAAAATACATTTTATATCAAGAAAAGTTCGCATTTCGGACAAATTCGAGTGCGAAGCACGAGATCCCTGATCAAAATGTGTTCGATAAAGCCGAAGGAGCTTTTAAAAAATAGAATTCACACTCACCAAATTACAGTTGTCGATGCTTTGACCTTTAATTTTGAAAGGTCTGTGCAAAAATGTGGGGAGTGTAAAAAGACCGAGAGTTTAGCCCGAGGTAAATACATGATCGAGCGCTCAGCGCAAGATAAATATATTATCGATTGCTCAGCGTGAAAGCCGAAAGTCGCACGCCCTAGACGCGCTCAAACTTGCGAGTCGCGGGTGCAGAGCGCGATGAGACTGCCCGAATAGCGGGCAGATTTTTTAAATTGATATAAGTTCTCTTGGATTTAACTAGAACTTTCTTTGAAGAGTTAGGACCCCATATAGCAAAGTTTCCCCTACTTGTATTATGATAATGTAAATTCTATTTTGGTGATTATTATTATTATTATATATAATTATTTTTGTAGAAATGAAAGAAAAAATAAGAGCTCATTTTTCACTTCAACCATTTTCAGAATTTTTGAATAGTCTGCACGGGGCTGTTCCGGTATTTAGCATCATTCATGGACTCATTTTTGCAATGCAATAAAGTGATCTGATAAGAGTGAGCCTAATTTGACATGTTCGGCACAATCTAGTTTTCCACCTCATCATCATATCCCGAAACTCAAACGTGAAATTGGAAAAACGCACAAACGATTTTTCAAACTGGAATATCTTGTGTTCGGGAAAGTATGGAAGTTCGGTTCTCCTCTCTAAAAAATCTTAGGTAGTGATAGGGTCAGGTCCTGTCAGTGGCGCTTAGGTTCGTCAGTTAACCCTTGAGCGGTGCGAGGTGAAAGTGAGTAAACATTAATTATTTTGCTTTATTATATATTTTATGGAATTTATATGAGCAGCATAAAGTTTTCATGTAATTCTGGTCTATTTTTGTACAATTAATATTGATTACCATTCAATAACCTACTTTCTCTATGGAATTGCCTGCATGAATCATTGTAAAATATTCTTAACTTTCAGGCCTTCAAATCAACTTTTTGAAACCGCCGCCAATGGGACAGTATTTTTCTCGAAGGTCATTGTCTAAGCTTTCAAACGCTGCAACGATTTTTTTAAAATTCTGTTGTTGCAATATTAACAACAACAATCGGATCGTGTAGTAGACAACGCCAAACATAACCCTGAATTTTACTAAATTTTTAAAAGCCAGAAGCAGTTCAAAACTGAATAGGACTTTAAAGTCCCTTGTGTCTAAATGGAAAGTAGGAAAAACAAGTGTGTAAACGAAGGATTAATATTATTAATATCAACACAGACGATAAGGTATTAATTTTCAAGTTTTACACATATAAATTAATTTTAGTCAAAATAAAAAAAGGCCGATCTAGAGGAAGCTAAAGAGATACGCTAGGACAGAAGAGTGTCCCGCAAATAGTTTAAAAGAAATAGATGAGGAGAAGTGGCACTTGAGCGAATTGCGCTGAAACAAAAGATCTTGGTTAATAATGGGTCCGAGTGGAGAGCTTAATATATAATGATTTTGTCAAACTCTTCGCCTGGGGTGATCGCTAGATAGATTAATCAGCAATTTGGGCAGCAGTGTTTCCGAACGAAGAGGCTTATTTAAATAAGCAATACGGGGATTCTAGTTTGTTCTAAAAAATCTAGAACCCCCTTCCCCATACTCCGTTACTCGTGGATTGATTTCTCTCATCAATAGTTACTCATAGGTCTTTGGGATAGATGATTATGATTCTGAATTAAAAATAGCAAAATTAAAAATGGCGAAAATTTTAGTTCAAATTCGCAAACTTTTTTTATAATTGAGACGAAACTTACTTTATGGGAGTTTTTGGGGTTGCTGATTAGGATTCTGACGTCAGAATTGATGGAAGTATTTATGTCTATTGTAGGCTGCTATCATCGACACACCTAATTATCGGAATTTGTCTTTGGATTTAAAATCGACTTCCCAGAAAACTGCAGGTAGCTAATTTGAGGAAAATTGTTGTTTTTACCATTTCGATTCTTCATTTTCAATTTTTAAACTTTGTCTGTGGATTTAAAATAAACGTGTTGAAAAACAGCCAGAAAAAAATGTGTAGTGAAATTGCTTTTTTTTTCTTAAATATTTTATCCGCAATATTGGGTGCACCGTTTTGTATTTTGAAATATGAAGTTTGGAATCAGCGATAAGAAAAACTCGCAGTTGTAATGTTGAGTCAACTCAGTTTTATTTGTAAAATTTCCATCTACCATATTGGATACGCTGTTTGAAATTTTGACTTATATCTAACATCCAAGTGTCCGCGATAATGAATAAACAAAATTTTTTGTCGACAATACCAACTTCAACATACATTTACGAGGTAAGCTTTTTCTTTTACTTTATCTCTATAGTTTTCCTGTATTTAATAAAGATTCTTTTTGAATTAAATACGTATCCAAAAGAATTTACAGAATTGAAAAGTATACAAAATATTTCAAAAAATTTAAAAGATTTCAAAAAATCCAAATACATTTAAAAAATTCAAACAAAACCTTTCTAATTTTAAGTTTTTAATATTAACGATAAGCAATCCTTAATTTTTGAATTCAAAGCATTCATACAATTCAACGCTTCAAAACAATGCAACAGATTGTAAAGCATTTAATAGAATACAAATAGAAGACAAACAGAATCAAACAAAATCAAAGGAATTCAAAAGAATTAAAAAGAATTTGGAAAATTTAAAGAATTGAAATGACTTTTTAGTATTAGGTCGTTGCTTTTAATTTGAAGTAATAATATTTTTATTTAAAGAATTTAAAAAATCAAAGGATTCAACAAAATGCAAACAATGTAAAAAAAGTATAAATATACAAAAGAATTCAAAAAATTGAAAAAATTAAAAATAGTTTAAAAATGTTAAACATTTCAAAAGAGATTAAGATATCAAACAAATTCAAAATAATTTAAAATAATTCAAAGAATTCAAACGAAATCATTTTAATTTGTTAATATTAATGTTAAGTAATACTTAATTTTTTAATTTAAAGAAATCAAAAAAGTTAAAGTGTGAAAAAAATTCAACAAATTGCAAAATATTCAAAAGTATTTAGAGAATTGAAAAGATTCGAAAAGTATTCTAAGAATTCTGAAGAGTTCAAAGAATTTAATCAATTCGTAAGATTTAATAGAAGTAGGAAATTAAAAATAATTAAAAAAAATTTATAAATTTATATGTACTTAAAGAATATGAAAGAATTCCAAACAGTTTAAAGACTGTAAAAAATATTCAAATAATGTTATGAATGCAGAAGAATTCAAAGAAATTCAAAAAAACCAATGTAATGGAAAGAATTCAAGATGATTAAGAGAATTGGAAACTATTTAAAGAATAAAATATAATTCAATAGAGTTAAAAGAAGTCAAAAGAATGTGAAGAATGGCAAGTTTTTAAAAGAATGTGGAGAATTCACAGACTTTAAAAGTATTTAAATAATATTAAATATTTAAAAACTTTTCGAAGAATTCAATTGATTTCTAATAATTTATATGGTTACAAAGAATTCACAAAAAGGCTAGCAGTTACACTATCAGATAAACCTGAGGTTTCATAAATTAGAAGGTGGCAGCACATGTTTGTGAATATTTTTGTATTTATACATGTAGTCAAATTACAAATTCTAAATTTTTATCGTCGTTACCGACTCAATCTTTATGAAACCGGAAGGGCGCTTCTCCTTGCAACCACAACTGCAAGGTGGCGCTAGCACCTTATTCTGAAACTGCTTTCTCAATATTCAAATAAATTGAAATACAAGGCTTTGTGGTAAACATTATAAATATTGAAAATTAAAATTTATTAATAATATAGAAACTTGAATTGACCAGACAGACCTTCCCATGATAATACCTATCTTTAAAAAAAATTAGCACGAAATTTTAATTTCCCTATTTTTAAATCAGCGGAAAAAAATAACATGGGGCGGTCGGTAATACGTGACATCATAATGTATCACATGCCCTTAACACATGTTATTTGCCACTTTATACAGAATTAAGATTTTGTTTTTAAAATAAAGTTTGTGAAACCCTACATTTTTATAACACTCTAATACATCGCTTAAAATTAACTTATGTCCGAAAATTTGGTGTGTCGGAAACTAAGAACTGGAATACAATAGAAAAAAATTTGTTTTGATGAGCCTGATTTAAAAAGTTAAATGGTAGGTAGCTTCCACATGTGAAACAACCCGTTGAAATCTCTGAAACGTACGCAACGCCATATACGAATGTTCTCGATGATTGTCTCTAGAATATCTAGGAATGTACATACTATAAAATTAAATAAGACATAAAGTCTGTCCGGAAAGTATCGAAAATTTTGGTGAACCAGGATTAAAATTTCATTTTGGTCAAGTTCGATGGTCTACTCTACAATATACTCCCCTTTAGAAACCACAAACTTCATCCATCGATTCGCAAGCATTCCTTAACGTTACCTTTGGAAATAGCTTCTGACTGCTTTGTCGCATTCACTTTTATTTCATCTACATCTTTAAATCGTTTTCATTCTATAGCATACCCCAATTTTAAAAACAACTGGAGATCACCTGTTTAGAACTGTATAGGGGCTGCAGCGGCTGTGTGAGGCAGTGTTCCACTAGAAATTGCTCAATAAGCTGCGTGTAACGGACATGTGCAACCCTGAGGAGAAAGAGACAGTCGTCACTTTATCCAAAATCAGACCATTTAATTTTCACTGCGACTTTATCGTTTCGAAACTTCTTTATAATACGCATTGTTCTCCTTCTTAACTTGTGGTGCGTATTCGCGGCGCACAAAATCATCCTTGTCGAACAAAACAGTGAATATCCCTTTAGTTGCCCAAAAAAGTGGAGCGCTATCTTCGCTCTGGGGTATTCAGGTGTCTACTAGTGTGAAGAGCAATGATCAAATGAATAATCTTTAGTAATGACCTTCCTGAAAATTTTTGTTTAGTTTCTGATTGATTCTAAACTATCCTGTTTAACTTCAACTAGATAATCCTTTTGGTATTCTGTCAGCAACTACGAAATTAATTTTTTAGACACACATCGCATTCACAACCATTGACTCAAAATTTCCGAAACATTATTTTGTGGAATGCCGAGGTCTTCTTCTATCTTTCTCAGTTTTAGGCAACAATTTACACTAATTGTTAATCGCATTCGTTCCACATTTTAAGGTGTTTTGATCGTTGAACCCCTGTCAGAGCCTGGACCTCTTTTCACCGCACCACGAATACATTTTAATCATCTTAACCACTATGAAATATAAGTATCACATCAACCACTCATCATTCACTTTCAGAATCATAAAGATTGTTTCCAAATATCAATGGAAATATTTGTGGCAAAATTTAATGCACACTCTTTGTTTAGTGCGTTTCATCATCCTCAAATGCGACGCTAAAGTAATTGGACATTTACACAAATGTTTACACTACTGAACTTAGGATTCTCAGTTCCATGTCCCTTCTAAAAATCTAAAGGATACCACTTGTGTTTGGTAATAGTACAACCATGCACAAAGTTAGAGCATAAGGTCGGATACTAGTCGGATAAACCTAGTGTGGATTGGCCGTATGATCTTAATGTTGCATAAGTCGTAAGACTCAGCAGAAAGTATTTTTCTTGGGTCGAGAGCCTCGTCTAAAACATAATTTAGACGATCCTTATCATCTTGCTTTTTAAATATCTTGAAACAGATTGAGATATAAATATAAACTTGTGATGCTAACGTGAATATGAGATCTTACTGGCCGACCACCAACTTTTAATTGATATTTGCCAATACAGGGTTTGTCCGGAAAGTAATAGGACTGAGTCGATTTAAAAAAATTTATTGAGCCATTCGTTATAATTCTTTAAAAACTTTTAAAATAGGCTCCTTCTGCGTCGATGCCAGCGCGATTTTCAAGCATTGAAGGTGTCACGGAAGCCATTCTCCGGAATAGCCTTGAGAGCCGCGGTGCATGCTGCTTGGATCCCCTCTGTCGTTTCAAAATGCTTGCCTTTCATCGGCCTTTTCAGGCGAGGAAACAAAAAAAGTCTGGGGGGGGGGGTACATCTGGGCTGTAGGGCGGCTGCGGAAGCGATGGGATGCCGGCCTTGGTCAGGTAGCTGTTCACAAGAAAGACGGTGTGAGCCGGTACCTTGTCACGGTGCAACTTTCAGTCGGCTGCAATGTCTTGTCGGACCCGATTGACCCTTCGTTTGAGTCTCTTGAGCACATTTGACATCTGGGCAATTAAACGAATACTCAGTCGACGGTCTGAGTTCAAAATTTTGCGCACACGAGTCACATTGTCGGTGTTTGTTGAAGTCGAAGGTCTTCGAGTACGGTCTTCATTGGCGACCTCTTCCCGGCCCTCCAAAAAGGCCTGATGCCACCGAAACACACCACTTCTTGCTAAAACAACATCTGGGTAAGCCTGCTTGATCATATCAAACGTCTCTGTCGCAGATTTGTCGAGTTTCACACAGAATTTAATCGCGTACCTCTGCTCTAACGAACGCTGCATTTTCGGCTTGCACCACTTACAGAAACACATCGCGTGAAAATGTCTGTCCTGACTCTCCAAGTGCTCGGAGACAACTGACCAGCCGCTCGTTCGTTAGCTAGGAACGCCCTCCACCAAATCCAGTCGGTGCGCGCACGCTCCGAAGTACAGTCGCGGCGGAAGAAAATCAGTCCTATTACTTTCCGGACAAACCCCCCAGAGGGGGGCAGTACATATCACTAGTATGGTGCGGACTGTGAGACTACACATTCATATAGAAATATATGAGAGGTCGAGAAGTATTAAACATTACTGTATTTTAAAACACTGTTCTATAGGTTGAGAAATTTTATTATGAATGTTGTCAACGAAGTTACTTTTCACGGAATTGTAAGAAAAAATCATCATAATGGTCTAACTATATAACGATAATATATAATATTGAATATATGAACAAGGTTACATTTCTTCAGTAATTTAAAATTACGAATAAACTAAAAACCACACAAACTAAATTGCAAAAAACATTTCATAAAAAATTTTCATTTAGCTCAACGGTTTCTTTCATAATCACGAATATTTTTAAAATGATCTATAGCTGTTCAAATACTGTATAAAGTGAAGGTAAATTTTTTTAGAACTATCTCAAGAAAAAATTCTTGTTTGTATTTTTATTAATGTATTTAGGTCACTGTATTTTTGAAAAAAGTGTTTTTCTCATACATTTAATTTATTTCGGTAGTTTGAAATGATTTGCGACACCGTGATGGCCACTCTACCGCAGTATAGCATCTGTTGAGAGAAACTTTGCACGAACAATATTTCGTGGTTCGCCCTTCTTGCCGAAAAGACTATTCTCGGGATCCTGAGGAAATATTCGTTCAATATGTCTGCCATTGGTACCATTTAACCATATTTTAACTGTTACAAATTGATTTTCAACATTTCTGCTACGAGCCATGAGTGGCCGCAAAGAATTGATATATGGTGGGTATACTCCAATGACGTGCTCATGGCTTTCATCTAGTCCTACGTAATAGGAGTTCTGCGTTAAAAGAAAAGTGCTGGGTGGAGTCTCTAAATTTCCATAATGCTGAATATTATGAATTCGAATGAGTGGATGAGAATTGTCTACCTCCTCTCTACGTAGAGAAACTAATTCTGCAAAAATAAAACGTAAATAGAAAATTAATCATTGTATCGGCTGAAGACATAAAAAACTAGTGAATATTTTGAATTAATAATGCGGTCTATGTTATAATTAGTCTTATATTCACCTATATTATTAGGAAAAACCACTAAAATGAAGCCCAGAATAAAAATCACTATTCTCATTTTCTCGGTGTACAAGAAATCTACTTCTGAAAATTTCCTTTAGAGACTAACTAACGAATATTTTTTAATATGATTCAGGTTTCAGTGTATCAGACATTTGTCAAAATCCCATTGGTCCTGCCAAATTATCTGTATTCACATAATTTTTTCTTTTCGCACGTAAATTGCCAAAATTCTCCCGATTTATGAAATTGTCATGTGTAATTTAGAGCGAATGTAGAACAAGTAATTATGCAATAAAAAGATAAATATTTTGGCCATTTGTGATAACGGTGTATGTTTCCATATATATTTACACTGTTAAAAATGGTTTAAAATTTCATTCACTTTTATTCACATAAGTTTTTCAAATTTAAAACTTCTGTCTTTAAAATAAAATTAATAAATATGAGATTTAAGCATTCGACCCCTTTACATCAACAACATTAAACAGAATTTTATAAATTTGATCTTAATCTATGATATTTGTGCATGACATTGAAAACAGAATGTTTTGAAATTTGATACTCACTTCCTTTAAAAATAAATCATAGTTACGCGCGCGCGGCTCGTTTCTCTCGCTAATTTTGAGCGCGTCTAGGGCGCGCACCTGTTAGATCTCGCGCTTCGTGTTTGTTTATTTATTCTTTGCATTGGAAATGTTTAAATCAAACTTTATCAAAAATATATCTTTTCGATTCCGTATTTGTATGCATCTTAAAACTCTGATTTTTCCACGTAATTAAGTTCAGCTAAAAATTAAATTGCTCAAAGCTCTCTAGGGTTTGAGGTACACATAATAATCGTTACACCTTCTCTATGTTTAAACCATTTTTATAAACAAATTCAAGAATTTGGCTATTTAAAAAAAAATCCGCCCAAATATTTTGATGAAATCAACACCGAGTATCTTTCCGATGACTTCTTGCGATGATACTTTACCGCTAAAGAACATGTTATGAAGATTTTCCATGTTGTCTATGAAGGTCTGAATTTCCAAAATATCCTAAAGATTTGAAAGAATGCGGTTAAGAAGCGAAGCGTTGCCTTAATTCATGAATCAGCCAGCCTCGTACAACAATTAATCTGTAATCTCTTCAGCGAAATATAATAATAATATTTTTAAATCAGAGATTTTATATTGAATTTTTAATTCGCCATTGTGTGCTCTCCAATTTTCCTATGCTTGCGAATAATACTTTTCATTTTTTAACTATTTGTACTGTCGGTCTACTACTGATAGCCTTTAGCGAGTACTGGATGAATTGCGGATTACTGTACTGGTGAACAGTACGGAGCTACTACTGCGCCGGTGGTTGAACTCTTGTCGAGCACAGAAATTTAATCCTGGGTCAGTCGCACATTTACAGGGTGAGTTTTTTACGGAGTTCGTGTGAAAGGTGCTAGAGGAGTGTAAGGGTGGAACTCAGGAGGTGAGGAAAGATGAGTGGGGTGAGTTGGGGATCGAAGAAATAATGTTTAGCGCGGAGGCGAGGTAGAGTTTGGTAAAATACGGGAAGTCATGTTAGGTTGACAAGAATTCAGGTGAAGTTTTGCGCAGGAGTTTTGGGCTTTTAAAAAGGTCAAGGAAGGTTCTCGTATAGTTAAGGAATGTTAAGAGAAGGAAAATAGTGTCTGGAAGGGCTGATAATAGGGAATAAATAAAAATGAAGAAAAATGTAGGGTGATCGGCAGGGAGAGACAGAGCTAGACGAGATTAGTGAGAGTGCTGGTAGTGACATTGGCGGGGAGGGGATTTTTTCACACGCCACCGCCGGTAGTAACGCTTGGCCCGGGGTCGAGCCACGTCCGTAGGAAGGGGAAAAAGCTGCACTGGCAGAGCGAAGTAAGCGTAAAAGCGAGAAATACAAAGTCCAGCGCGAGCGAGAGGAAAGGTCTCTTGTTTGAGAAAAAGAAAAGAGATAGTCGAAAGAACCCGAAGAAAAGCGCTGTACAGAGTCCTATCAAGAGAAGCAGTAGGACGTGTAGGTCACCACCCCAAAAACACAAGGAAATTAGGAAAAAGAGGCACTGGGAATGCTAATAGGTGAGGTAAAAGGATTGAGAAGACGTAAGGGGAATTTAACAGCAGATGGATGGTGTCATGGGGGACATGAGAATTAGAGACCCTAAATTTGAAAAGAAGATAAAAGAGATGAAGTAGAAAGAAGAACCGTTAGAGAGGGTAGTGGTGTCTGTGGGGAAGAAAAAAGAAGTGGAAGTCAAGCAGGTGTTAGAAGAAATTAGGATGTGGAAGGAAAAAACGGGAAAACGCTAAAAAAGATAAAGGAAAGGTCAGCCATCGAAGCAGGTGGCAGCACAAACGACAAGCAGAAAGGGATCTGAGTAAGGGTAAAGCACATAATAAAAGAGAAAGTGGGAGAGCGTAGGAGCGAAAAGGAGGAGGTGGCGGTGAAAGAAAGGATAAGGACAATGCAGGTGAGACTAGAGATAAAAGAGAAGGCAGAAAGGAGAAATAATATTGTAGTAAGAGGGTTAAAACTACGGAGAGCTTGGAAGAGCTTCTACACAGCATAGGAGGTGTTAAGGGCGAGGTAGGTAAAGTTAGGCTGGATGAAAAAAATGGAAATGAAGTGGTGGTCGCGGAATTGGAGGACTGGGTAGTCAAGATGGGGTAAGGCAAAATAGAAATAGGATAAATGATGAGGATAAATGATGAGCCCTGTTGGCTAGTAGAGAGAAGTGAAGAGAGAACGACAAAGGTAGGGTCTAGGAAAATAAAAATAGATGAGAAAATGTGAGTATAGAAAGAGGTGTTAAAGATTGTGCAGGGGGACTTGTTTTGTAGGAAGTAGGGAGGCTAAGATAAAGCATGAAGGTGAAATAGTGAAGGTGATGTGCTGGAATGTAACAGGGGAAAGAAACAGATGAGGATTTCTGGAGGTATATGCAAGAATTTGGACATTATAGGACTGGTAGAGAAGTAGGTAGAGAGAAAGGAATGGTAGAAAGTAGAATCAAGGCTGCCATGTAGGTATATATGAAAGCTCCAGGAGGCGTTAGAGTAAAGAAAAAAGGGAGGGCTAGTGCGGGTATTATAACAGGGGTTAGTATACAATAGGAACGGGATGGAAAGGATTAAGAAACGGGTAGAAGACTTGCTAGGCGAAAGGGAGAAGGGTATCGTAGTAGTAGTAGGGAATTTTAGTGCGAGAATGGGATGGCAAGGGAAAATACAGGGAGGGGGAAAGTTGTGAAAGAAGATCAAAGGACAAAGTAATAAATAAAGAGGAGGATATTCTAAAGGGCAGGATGGAGGACAGAGGTTGGATAATGGCCAATGATATTGTAAGAGGGGACTACGTAACTATAAATATTCAAAGTTGGGAGAAGACAAAGAAATTTTCAGTGGAGAGAGGAGGGTAGAAAGAAATATGGGTGGATCTGAAAGAGAAAGTCGTCGTGGAATAGGAAATGTAAAAAGATGAAAGGAAAGGTGAAGCAGAAGTTCAAGAAGTGGAAATAAGGAACTTAGAAAAGGAAGGAGTGCGTAGAAATGAGGAAGGAGCTTAGGTTCGTGTGTGAAAAGAAATAGCAGGAAAAAGAGAAATTCTAAAAGAGGAATTGGGAAGTCTCAAGGAAGAAAGGGACATGTAGAAGATAAATAATAGGTTTAGGAAACGTAAGGTGGGGATAAGTGAGTAGATAGAGAGTGAGGAATGGAGAGCATTTTTTAAAGATTCATTTTGGGGCTCGGATTCATGGAAGAAAGATGAGGGAATTAGTAGAACGAGGCAGGTAGATGGGGAGGAGCTATATAACGAGGAGACAGAGAAGCAGATAAGAAAGTTGAAAAGGTCTAAGGCTAAAAGAGGTGTAGAACGACGCGTGGTTGTTCAGGACACAAGAGGCAAGGGTGAGGTGGAAGAGGGTTAAGAAAAAAGTATGGAGGGGGATGAGATTCCTAAAAGGGTATAGGGATGGGTTGATCGTACCACTATATAAAAAAGGCATAGGGAGAGGCAGGAAAAATGTAGAGGGATTACGATAATGAATACGGTGTACAAAGTATACGCGATGGTGTTGGTAGATAGACAGTGGAAGGATGTCCAGGCAAAAGAAATATTGCTAAAGACGCAGGCTGACTTTAGAAAGGAAAGGAGCATTATCGAAAATATTTACGTCTTGCAGAACGTGGTGGATCAAGAATTGGCGAAGAAGGGTTCAAAAGTGTGCGCGTTTTTTGTAGATCTAAAAAGTGTCTTTCCTTCGGTGGTAAGGGAGAGATAGTGGGAGGCGACGGATGAGAGGGAAGTGAAAAGAGGACTGACAGAGAGGCTTAGGAAGGCATATGAAAAGACTAGCGACAGGATGAGAAGAGAAGAGGGAATTTTGGAGGGTTTCTAGATGAATTGGGGATTGAGGATAGGGGGTCCCCTTATCTCAAAACTTTTTGCGATTTTAATTTGGGACCTGAAAAGAAAGCTAGCGGATGGAGTGGTAAGAGAGGTTAGGGAAGGAGGGACTAGGATAAGGCCACTCGCGTATGCGTAACACATAGTATTGCTAGCAAAGAGTGAAGAGACTTTAAAGAAGATGATGAAGAGATTGTGAAGATACCAAGAAACGAATTGGTTAGAGTTAAATGAGGAAAAGTGCAAGGTTATGGTGTTAAGGAAAGGAGGCGGTTCCGTGCTACTGGGGAAATTAATATTTTATTTATTATAGTTATCAGAGTGTATTTGCACTTGAATTTGATGTATTGTACATCTTCTTTTGAATGTTTTTTAACTATTTAAATGTTTGAACAAAAAAAAAGAGTATTGCACATTTTTTAAAATCAGTAAAATTCCATCCTTTGCTCTGCATATTTTTAGTTTTTCTTTAAAAGGTGTAATTTTCTATTGAAAACTGACTACAATATATTATAAATTTGATAAACTGTAAAATTTCCTAATTTTAATTTCTTGTTAGGGTAACTTTTTACGGATTCTGAATTCTAAATTAATCGTGGATTTAATATTTTATATAAGATTCATATAAGAGAGAAATAGAGAGTCACAATGCATTAGAAATATCAGTTGATAAAAACATTGCGTCCCCTACTCGCCCGAATACCCGCGATGGCCGGTGTGCAAAGATCTGCATCACCGACAATGACCGACATAAGGTAAATGAAAGTAGCCCTCAACCCTTAACATGTGTGCGTCGCGTGGCCATCGTAGGTATATCGCACGCAGACAACCTGATATCGGCTTTGCTTTGACTCAGGCACAGATTTAGAATTGAGATGGTTGGCTACAATCTGACAGATAAACCAAAAAATTTTGTGCTTTTTTAACTGTATAGTATTTTATTTTAAAATCCGTTTGTACATTTTGTCTATTTGTGCTACAATTATTATCCATAGCTGGTTATATCTAATGCCAGATTAAGCAAATCTGAAAACGCCACAAGGAATTATAGGTTATGTTTCCATGTTTACCTTTCAGCTCTACTCTCATCATCATTGTTTTCAGGTTATTTTTTCAGAATTATCACACCAGGTCCGATCGACAAATCATCGGATTATCAACTCTTAAATATGAGGAAAACCGGGAATTTTTCAGATTCCTTTTTTACTTTCGTGGAATATTTGATCTAAATTTCCAAAAAAAGTTATCTTTTTTGGGTAGTAAAATCAACTACTTTGATGAACACTCGTCTATTTCGAACAGCTAGTTCGATCTTTTAGATTAAAAATTCGCGTTTTAATTTGAAACTTTTTCTATTAAATTCCGAGTTCAGAATTAATCTCTTTTGTTTAAAAATTCAACTATTTTATTTAACATTATTCCATTTTCGACAGAAACTTTCATCTTTTGCATTAAAAACTCGATTTTTAATTTGAAAATTGTTACTATCAAATTCTGGGTTAAGAGTTAATCTCTTTTTTTTATTTGAACAAAGTAGTTGAATTTGTAAACAAAAGACATTAATTCTTAACCCAGAAGTTGATAGTAAAAATTTTTAAATTAAAATCGAGTTTTTAATTCAAAAGATTAAAGTTTCGGTCAATAAAAGGAATAATGTTCAACAAAATAGTTCAATTTTTAAACAGCAAGAGAAATTTTTATTCAAAAAACTGAATTGTATACTAAAAAAAGGAATTTTAAATAAAATACATGAACTTTACATAAAAAAATTTATTTTCCTATAAGCCTAATTTTCTAGACAAAAAATTGATGTTTAATCTTATTTACATTTTCGACAGAAAATATTAAGTTTCTTGTAGTTATAAAAAAATTTCTTTTCAAACAATAACAAAAAAATTTCAAAACGTTAAATATTGAAATGTTAGTAGATTAAAGTTTTGAAAATGAGATCAATAAAAAAGCAAAGCTTTCGAAACTTAATTTTCAAAAATTTTCATTGATGAAATATGAATAATTTTCAATTCGATGGGATTCAAGTCTTCAAAATTTGAATTGTAAGCTTGGAAGTTCATTTACAAACAATTAGTGATCATAAATAAATTGAAAACGTTTAAAATTCAAAAGTATGTTTTAAAAATATATATATATATATAATTTTATAATTATATACAAAAATCGTTTAAGAAATAGTTAACCTTTAACTCGAATAATTTCTATATATAATTATAAAATTATATATATATATATTTTTTATTTGAAAAACGTACTCTTAAATTTCGAACGCTTTCAATTTATTTATGATTAGTAATTGTTTGTAAATAAACTTCCAAGTTTACAATTCAAATTTTGAAAACTTGAATCCCATCAAGTTGAAAATTATTGATATTTCTTCATTGAAAATTTGGAAAATTAAGTTTCTAAAGCTTTGCATTTTTATTGATCCCATTTTCAAAACTTTAATCTACTAACATTTCAATATTTAACGTTTTGAAATTTTTGTTGGATTTTTTTGTTATTGTTTGAAAAGTAATTGTTTTATAAAATGTAACTATGATTAAACATTAATTTTTTCTCTAGAAAATTAGACTTGTAGGAAAATACATTTTTTTATGCAAAATTCATGTATTTTATTTAAAATGCCTTTTTTAGTATACAATTCAGCTATTTGGATGCAAATTTAACTTGTTATTTAAAAATGTAACAATTTTTTTGAAGATTAATCCATTTTCGACAGAAACTTTAATATTTGAATTAATTAAAAACTCGATTTTAATTTAAAAATTTTTACTTTCAAATTCTGTGTTAAGAATATATCTCTTTTGTTTCCAAAGTCCAAATGAAAAATCGAGTTTTTAATTCAAAGTATGAAAGGTTCTGTCGAAAATGAACTAATGTTCAACAAAATAGTTGAATTTTTTTACAAAAGAGACTAATTCTGAACACGGAATTTAATAGAAAAATTTTCAAATTAAAACGCGAATTTATAATCCAAAATATCGAACTAGCTGTTCGAAATAGACGAGTGTTCATCAAAATAGTTGATTTTACTACCCAAAAAAGATGACCCTGTATGAAAATTTAGATAAAATCTTTCACAAAAGTAAAAAATGAATCTGAAAAATTCCCGGTTTTCCTCTAAACTTGAGGGTACTTCTTGTTGTTTAAAACTTTGGGCTATAATTCCTGGTTTTTCAGTCAGTGGCCACCCCACTTGAACTTGTGCAGTTCTTTAAATTTTTTCACTTAAAATATGTGGCTGATTTTCTTGTTTTTTTTTAGTCAAATATTTAGGAATTGATAATCCAATGATTTTTCGATCGCACCTGGTGTGATAATTCTGAAAAAACTCTGAAAAGAATGATGATGTGAGTAGAGCTGAAAGGTAAACATAGAAACATAACCTATAATGCCTTGTGGAATTTGCAGATTTGCTTAATCTGGCATTAGATTTAAACAGTGATGGATAATAATTGTAGCACAAATAGACAAAAAGTACAAACGGATTTTAAGATCAAATACTGTACAGTTAAAAAGCACAAAATTGGTTGATTTATTTTTTAGATTGTAGCTGTCAAAAATTGCTTGCTTCGCGATCGAACAGTTTCACTGAGCATAGAATACCAACCATCTTAATTCTAAATCTGCGCCTGAGTCAAAGCAAAGCCGATAAGAGGTTGTGTGCGTGCGATATATCTACGATGGCCACGCGACGCACACATGTTAAGGGTTGAGGGCCACTTTCATTTACCTCATGTTGGTCACTGTCGGTGATGCAGATCTTTGCTCCACCTACCGGGGGAGCAGGGGGCGCCATGTTTCTATCAACAGATATTTCTAATGCATTGCGACTCTCTATTTCTCTCTGTTCATATCTATTAGTTACCTTGTTGGCTTATAGCAAATGTGATCCTAATACCTAGGCAATATAAATCAGCGTCGTGATGCACATAGTCAGGTGATCCAAGTTCTAAATAATTTAAATTATGATCTTTAAAAATATTTTGTCGACAAAAAGGACAACATTCAAGGATCGTATTAAATAAGACAAACTACTTTCAATTTATTCAAAGATGGAGATACATGATAAATAGGTCATGGCTTCAGCTAAATTTTCTAAAAATATCATGTTGATCTTGTAATCAAATAGTATTTTTACGGCAATGATAAAAAGATTTTTACCTTATTGTAAACTGCTAACACAGATATATTATGTAGACTTGTGCAAAAAGTATGTGCGCTATAATGTAGGAGTTGAAGAAGATTAATGGGAAGACATTTAAAATAATTGTAATTCAAAGTAACCTAAACTTCTGATTAACTTAATACTACCAATATTACATTAATCTGTATCCTCACCATTGTCCTTTTCTAGAAGAATGGGTGGTCTGAGAAATACATTTTTTAAAATTGTTTTTGGCTTCCTTCCTTGCTTCTTAGCCCTTTAGACCAAGCTTTTGGTTGTTAAAATAACTATTAAATATTAAAACATAGAATGCTTTGTTTTGATAAGACGCCCACGAAAGGCTTGCATTATAAAGAACTGACTGAAGCTGAAGAAATATGTGCTACTAGGGATCCCGGACTCGATTCCGATTCTCGAGGGCAAAGAATCGATTCTTTGCCCTCGAGAATCGACTTTTTGGAATCGATTCCGTCCGGTGGAATCGAAGGCAGAATCGATTCTCGAGCCCCGATTCCACATCGATTCTCTAATATTTGTCTCTCATGTTAGACGTACTGCGCTTGCGCTAGGGTGCTTAAGATGAACACGACGCGATAACCTGTTACAATGAAAACAATACGCAAGTCAGGCCGTGTTTATTGTTTTTGGGGTCACTGGACCAAGCAATGTGGCAATAGGTTTGAAAATTTATTCGTAGTTCAAAACTAAGCTATCACATTCATTTCTAATGATGTTTTAATTTTTTCGGTACTTAGAATGATTATTGTAGTGAAAGCCTTTTCCGTTTTTTGTATGTTCTTTATTTAAATACTGTTGACATCTTTCGACTCGAATCCGAGTCTTTTTTAAGGTGAGTTCTTATATTTGATTAAGGGAAATCGAAAAGAACATTTTTACCTTTTCGTTTTAATATAGTTATAGTTATATTACAAATATATGTATAGTTAGATTACAAATTATTGATATTGATAGAAACTTTCTTCTGTTCCCTGTTATGGGAACAGTAAAAATAAAAAATGAAGTAAAAAGAAAAACTAATCTTAAAACTTTAAAATATATTGTTGTTTGTTGGTCCATCACAAAATTATTTATGATATCTATTAAATTATATAAGTCTAAATATAAATACATTATACTTTATTATTACTTATAATTGTTAATCTGACTTGAAATTAATGCATTAAATTTTAAATAATCGCGGGCTTTTTTATAGTAAGGGAATCGGAATCGAAGTCGAAACCGATTCTTAGCGTTGATTCTCGCCTCCGATTCCGGAACCCTATGTGATACGGATAACAAAGGTCACGTATCGGATTCACTAGAATCACATCAGAGAAACTGAAGTATCTTAAAAGTAATTTTGGTAGCACTTTACTAGAGTAAAATGACGTGGATTGAAAAGTTATCGACCTAACCAAGAAAGAACAAGAGTTCAGTTAAATTTCAATAACTTTCCAATAGCATGGAGTGTAAGAAGTAGAAAGAGCAAACTTTGATGTCAATCTTACAATTAGTTTGTTTTTGGCAGCCTTTGAATGTGAGTGTTTGTCTCGTATTTTCCGCGAATGAAAAATTGGAATATCACGCGTTGATAAAATTCCTTTAATTGCAACATAAAACCTCATATGGAAAGTAAACCAGACTAGTACTAGTTTTTTTTCCTTAAGTAATAACTTTTTTTAAAAAGTTTCTCGCTCAATTTTTGAACGAGTAGTCACGTTTCAATATCAGTAGTGATTTTGATTAGTTCTTTCCCTGATCGTGCTGACAATTTACGACGGTAGTGTACCTTACAAAAATTGGAACCGAAATATAAAATTGTGACTAACGTGAACATGAGGTCTCACATGCATGGGCTTTCAGTTGATATTATTCGTCAATAACAGGCAGGACCATACGTTGTCCACCTACGTCGGTCAAATTCTACTTAAAACTAAAGATACAAATTACGCCAGCCCCATGAAGGTAAATTTTTGTAGCACTATCTCAAGAAAAAACTTTTCGCTTATATTTTTTATGAATGTATTTAGGTCACTCAAGGTTTGAGACAAACTGTTTTCTTATACATTTCATTTAAATTGGCAATTTAAAATGAATAGCGACCCCGTGATGGCCACTCTACGCCAGCATTTCGGTGAAGTGAAACTGGGCACGAACAATGTTTTGCGGTTCGCCCTTCTTGCCGAAATCACTATTCACAGGATCCCCAATCAGTATTGGTACACGTTCTCTGGCAATGTTACCATTTAGCCGTATTTTAACTCTTTCATATTCATTATCAGAATTCGCTCTGCGAGCCGCAAGTGGCCACAACACAACGGCATGTGGTGGGTATACTCCAATGACGTACTCGTGGTTCTCATCTAATCCTACGTATAAAGAGTCTTGTGTTAAATATAAAGCTCTGGCTGGATTTGTTAAGGTTCCGCGATGATCAATATTATAAATTTCAATGATTGGATGAGAATGGTCTGCGTCTGCATTGTCTTTACGTGGAGAAACTAATTCTGCAAAATGGAATCGTAAGTAGAAAATTAATTATCGTATCGGCTAAAAACATAAAGAATTAGTAAATATTTTGTAGTAATAATGTGCTCTTAGTAATAAATCGTCTTATATTCACCTATATTATTAGGAAAAACCACTAAAATGAAACCCAGAATAAAAATCACTATTCTCATTTTCTCGCTTTAAAGAAAACAAACTACTTATGAAAATTTCTATTAGAGACTAACTAATTTAAATGAATATTCTTCAATATGTTTCAGTGCATTAGACGCTTGTCGCAATCCCATTGGTCCTTCCAAATTATCTGTACTTAAATAATTTTTTTTTGTACGTCAATCGTATAAATACTTCAGATTTATGACATTGTTATGTGTAATTCATAGATAATAGAAAACAAGTTGCTATGCAAAAGAAAGATAAGTATATGTTTGCCATTCCTGATAACCTTTTGTATTTCCACATGTGTCTACACTGTTAAAAATGGTTATAACTTTTATCAATTTAATTTAAAAAAGTGTTTAAAATTTCAAAACTTCTCCATTTGAAATAAAATTATTACATCAAAAGGAATTAAATAGAATTTAATCTTGATTTATGTTAATACGCTTGTGTATGAAATTTAAAACAGTTAAGCGGATGAATCTTTCGCCTTTTACTATTTATTTTATTGAAAGGAAAAAAAGGTTCTAAATTAGCCCAAGTACAAACAAATTGAATTTTTAGAACACTACTCTGCCGTGCAAACTGAAAAGATACATGAGTGACAATTTTATCAAAAATGAGTTACTTGTATCGTCGGATTCATAAAAGAAAGCTGCATATAACTGTGTTAATAAAATCTATTAATTATTAATATTTATTGCAAAAAACGATTCTTTACAAATGAGGAAAGTCGAAAAAGCTGAAAAATAGAAAAGAAAAAGATACGAAAAGCACTTTGCGTGTCTTAAAAGTTGTACAAGGAAAAAGTCACCGAGTTCGGCGCGAATTGTCAAACGAAAAGAATCGCTTGCCCTTACGTATCTTTTAGACTTGCAAATTAGCTCGGAATCTGATCGGAAATCCACGGGAAATAAGTCCCGGCTAAATTCCACTAAACACTAGCGATAATCGTTCGGGTAAGTTCGGAACAGCCACTGAATAGAGTGTCCCTTACGCATGTTTTGATGTTGTATTTTAAGTTTGCGCTCGAGCTATTCGACAAAGGCATCGTTCGCAAGTGACTTAGTGTTCTTTTTGCCTTGTATTTTTGACTTTCCTCGACTAGTAAAACATCCAAAGTCCATTTTCTGAAAGAAATTGTTTAAAAAATCAATTTTTCATTTTAAAATATGAAAAAGCACATTATTTTCACCCAAATAGCGTATCTTAATTCTTCAAAATTTGATTCGATATTAAAGTTCTTTGGGCAAGAGGTTTTTCTCGATTTTCTCAGTTCCAGTCAGATTGGACTTACGTATCTTTGTAGTTTGTACGGCAGTACTAAGAACGTGGGATTTGGTAGAGATTCCATCCTTACATTGCTGTGCTTGGGTTTGACTAAAAATTTTAAAAAAATTTAAGAAAATGAACTTAGATTAAAACCCAAATTAACAATCCCATTTAACGTCCAAAAATCAAATGGATGCAAACTAATTTTTAAAAAAACAAGAAGCCAACGACCAAATTTGGACCATAACGAACAAACAAAAACAAAAAAAAACCCACTGTAATGTGAAAAATTTGAAAAAAAATAGAATAAAAATTAATTTTCGGACAAAAATAAAAAAGAGGAGAAAAATGAGAAGGCAGTGAGCCACATCCCTATCCTTTTTTTCTTTCTTTAGTATTTTTTATTTTTAGTATCATCAAATTTTATTATCATCAACTTTGCCAGAGGGACACATAATAAGGTATCGTCGACAAACCGAAAATAAAAAGGCAAAGCAAAATCTAATTTCCCAAAAGCAAGAATCTCCAAATCTTCCATCACAATTTCTGCTAAAATCGGAGAAATGACTGAATCTATGGGAGTACCTTACCTTTGTCTATAAAAAGACCCATTAAATTTAAAATAAGTTCAGTCCATAATAAAAACTATCCCTTCGATAAAATCTTTTTGACATAATCGAGTACGAGTTTTAATATTATCCCATCTATTTAAAATTGTTTAACTAATTCAAGGGGTATACTCGGAAACATTGCAATAAAATCCAAAGAAATCATCACATTGTCATCCGAAACCGATTATTGAATAATACTTTTTTGAAATTCCCAGCTATTTTTTACATTATATTTATAAGTTTTGATAGAGTCCTTGCGAATCAAATTGATATTCTGTTCTAAAAAGTTTGTGGGAGTGTTAATGGTTGAAATAACTATTCTTAAGGGTTAGCCATCTCTATAAATTTTTCTTAAAGCATAACATCTTCCAAGAACTGTGTCTTCAGTGTTAATATCAGTCCATCTTATATCCTTTCACAGAAGTCCTTTCTTTCTCCAAATAGTAAGCATCTTAAAAGTGGCAGTTTTGAAGTGTCAGATTGAAAAGAGTGTCAGTCGAGTGAATGATGTATGAGGACTTTGTGGGGCTCTTCACTTGAGGGGATTGCTAGAGAGATTGTTGATCTTAACAGATCTTAACAGATCTTAGCAGATCTTAACACCTGAAATCTTGAAAAATACATTAGGAGAATTTTAAATACAAAATAGGACAAAATACCATTTCGATGAAGACCACCTGAAAATTATCGATCTTAGTTCAATGTCAATAGCAGTAGTGAACGGATTATTAAACTACATTATTAACATTGAGATTATTGGAAACGAGGAAGGTTACGTGTAAAGCATTATCCCAATCCCGACTAAGTTTGTTAAAGTATTCTCTTACCTAATTCCCGATAGTGAAGTGGGACGATGGTTGTGTGGAGTAAAGCGTAGGCTTTGGACCTACTCCGTTAGCTTGCGGGTTCAATTCCTGCATCGCACTCTGGAAGTGCCTCAGCGGACCAAGCGGTAAACATGCGTGGGACCGGTATCTCTAGAGAAAAAGGATTAACTTAGGCATTAACTTAGATTTAAAATGTGGAAATAAAATCGAATACGTTTTAATGAAAGTCCCTACATTAATCACCTGTAAAAATTGCGAAATATACAGTAACCATCATAAACTTGAAATTTTTGAAAAACTGAAATATGACGAACACGATTCTCATTAATGAAACATACGATGTGCAGCGTAACCTAAGAAACTTAGATAAACTAGAGGATAAATTAATTTGAATGCCTAAGCGGATTGATATAGATGTACTTAGCAAAGCACAATTTAGTTTCAATGGTGTCCAAAGCATACTAAATAATATGTCCACTCATAAAATGCTAAGATATAAAATTAGATGCATAACTAAGAAAATTGTTATTTTTTATATTAAAAATAAATTAAAAAAAGACAAGCTATTAAAATATACAAAGAAGAAATAAGTAATTCCCTCTAAAAAGAAGACTTTCGGTAATAATCACAATAAGAATAATATGTTCTGAAGGTGTTCTCGCGTTGACAATGCAGTATGGTTTGACATTTCTTCTCACCATTTTCATGGCTGTAGTTCATTGCTACTGTCAGGTTTTCCCATACGAGGTAGGCAGTTTATGCATTCGGTGGTGACGACGAGCTGAAAGATGATCAGCAAGACCTTCCCAGTCAAGAAGCTGGCAGCAAGAACATCTGCAGCCATACGAATATAAGGAACAGAATCTATCAGGCCAAGAACACTCAATATCTGTCAACAAATTGCTTTGGGCTGTTCATATAGTTACTATCAAAATACAGAATGCTTATGTACTGTGCAGCTGTTAATGTTTTTAGAACTTTGGGTCGAACTTTTAGAACTTATGCCTACAATTGAAGGCTTTTAGCTAAAGAGGGAACGAGATCCACCATGGAAACTCAGGTTGGATATGGATCTCAGTAGAGTAATAAGCTAATCGGCTCGATTTCCTTAATATAAGAAAGAAAATGGGGCCAGAAAGCTGATAAACCATGTTACTAAAATCATTCACCCCCAGAACATCGAGACGCGTGTGTTTGTTTTATCTGCATAAAACAGCATTAAAAATAGAAAAATTACATTTTTAGAGAAACGACACAAGCTACGGAAAAAATAGAGACCAAATTTGTTCACCCAAAAAGATCTACAAATTTCACATTTCGGACTAAATCGAACGCGAAACACGAGATACCTGATGAGAATGTCTGCGTAAAAGTGAAAGGAGCTTTAACAAGAGACAATTCACAATCACCAACTTATAGTCCTCGACTTTCTGACCTTTAATTTTTAAAGGCCTGTTCATAAAGGTGGGGGTAATACAAATTCCGATACATTACATTTATTTCAGTAGTTTGAAACGATTTTCGACTCAGTGATGGCGACTCTACGCGAGCATTTCGGTGAAGAGAAACTGGGCACGAACAACGTTTTGCCGTTCGCCCTTCTTGCCGAAACCACTATTTACAGGATCCCCAACCAATATTGGCACACGATCTCTGGCAATGTTATCATTTAGCCGTATTTTAACTCTTTCAACTTCATTATCAGAATCCGCTCTGCGAGCCGCAAGTGGCCACAACACAGCGGCATGTGGTGGGTATACTCCAATGACGTACTGGTGGTTCTCATCTAATCCTACGTATAAAGACCCAGTGGGCACAAAATTTAGTGACGTCTTTACGACATCGTTACGACATCCTTACCACAACTTTACGACATCCTATGTCTATGTCGTTACGGTGTCTTTGCGATATCATAAAGACATCGTCAGATTATGCGACTTATTTACGATATAGTAAAGACACCTTAACGACATATAAATAGGATGTCGTAAAGTTGTAGTAAAGATGTCGTAACGATGTCGCAAATACGTCGCCAAACTTTGTGCCCACTGCATCGTCTCTACGTGGGGAAACTAATCTTCAAAAAGGAAACGTAAGTCGAAAATTAGTTATTGTATCGACTGAAACAACAAGAATTAGTGATTCTTTTGAAGCAATAATGCGATGAAGTCGAATATTTGAAGTCAATTATCCCAACGGATCTGCCTTGATCTACGGTTGCTTGGATGTTAGTGCTGTTCATTGGCTACAGTGTGCGTCTGTTTTTGTTTTTTGAATACGTACTTAAATGCGGTCTTAAAATGTCAAGTAAGTAAGTAATGTCGACGAAATTTGTTTTAAACATATTTTAAAAAGATGAATCACAGTAACAGGTACATAACCTCATTCTGTGGTACCAGAACGGTCGGATCTTGGAATACCCAGAATGAGGCGTGGACCAATCAGAATCGTTGCCGAAGGTGCTCTGTGATTGGTGTTCCGGTCATTCCGGGTTACGGCTATTCCGGTTTATATGTTTGACAACTTTGGAAATGAAGGGAACGCCTTTTGGCGCGAAATAAAAAATTTCAAAAACTTCGGCTGAGTTCGCCTTAGTTCGGAGCGAGAATGATCCTGTTTCCGCGGAAATTTTCTGTTTGGTGAACGCCTCATTCTGGCCATTTCTAGATCTTGCTGTTCTGGTTGCATGGACTGGAGGCCTAATTATTTTACACAACTATTTTGTTACATTCATTAAATAAAAATAACGTAAAAAGGATGAGCATTTGGTTTATTTCTTTTAATTCAAAAAATTTAATAGGCGCACGCCGCGGCGCGCGCAGGACTGCTAGTAGTCTTATATTCACCTATTTGATCAGGAACAAGTACAAAGATGAAGCCCAGCACAAAAATTAATATTCTCATTTTCTCCGTTTAAAGGAAACCTACATACTTATGAAAATTTCTATCAGAGACAAATTAATGAAATGAATATTCTTCAATATGTTAAAGTGTATTAGACACTTGCCACAATATCATTGGCCCTTCAAAATTATCTGTACTCAAATAATTTGTTTGTTTTTCACGTGCAGCTCACAAATACTTTAGATTTACGATATTGTTATGACTATTTCAGAGAGAATAGAAAACAAGTTATTACGCAATAGAATGATACGCATATGTTTGCCATTCGTGATAACTTTATATGTTTCCAATATATCTACACTGTTATAAATTGTATGAAATTTCAATAGTTTTTATTAGCTTCATTCACAAAAGTGCTTAAAATTTCAAAACATTTGCCCTTGAAATAAGATCAATACATATGTGATTTAAGCTCTCAAACCCTTTACGCCTTGAATACATTTTAGGTGAAAGTACATTGAATTTTAGGCAGACTGTTTGAAACTTAAAGCCAATATGATTGACGTTTCATACACATACTTTAAATCTAATTCCAATTCTGTCGGGAGCCGACAGAGCACTGTCCAGGATAATTTTTTTGTCAAAATTACCCATTTTTAAAGAGGTGTGATGTTATCAAAGACCTCATTATAGATGATAGACGAATTATCATTCAAAAAGTATAATTTAAAGATTTATTAGAGCAGTGAAACAGAAATAAGCTGTTTTAAATTATGTAAAAAAAATCGTTAGATTTTTCTGAATGTTTTCACTTATTAAATAAAACTGTTATCAATTGTGGTGTGTGCATCAGCAGAAATGTTACAATTTTCACTATTTTCACACAATGTTTAGTATGTACACTTTCAAATTTACCGCCATGTGTATCCCTCTCTGCGTGTGGTGACTGCGTAGACACTCACTAATTTTCAGTTTCGCACTTCGAACAAGAGTGGACATTGCACTTACGGCGCATCATTTCCTCGAAGTTTGCAAATGAAATCGAGATCCGTGATTAAAATCAACCTTGTTTCAGTAATCAGTCTGAAAACACCACTTGGTTCGCGGATAATTATTAGTTTTAATTGAATTATACTCTTGTAAATACATTTTTTCTGTGTACCTTCGTAACCTAAAATCACTTCGTGGTTTCCGACGTAAAACAATTGCTACGAGTTTCTATTATAAGTGGTGAAAATTCTACTCCAATTTCCTTGCCAAAATTGGGAAACTTGATTTGACCTTTAAAGTTCACCGCATTATTTACGATGGGACTTAAAAGACAAAACAAGTTACAAATTTCTCGCCTGAAGCAATATTTTTAACTGTATTGTGGCCGGATTATCCGACCGGATCCCGGCCGGTATTCAAGCCGGGATCCAACCAGTTTACCGTGACGTTTTTAGCCGGATCCCGGCCGGATTCCCCGACCAGCGCCCAGCTTCAACCGGGGCTATCCGGCCGGATCCCTGATTAAATTCCTACACGGGTATCTGTGTTCGAAATACTTAACATTAGCAAAACAAAATTGAACCAAATTTTATCCTAATTTATGTTAATACACTTGTGTATAATATTTAAAACAGAATTTTCTGCAAAAATTTAATGATTTTCCATTTACGTGAGAAATTTCTCCCATCTAACCAAATATTAAAAAATTATTTATTTATATTAATTTTTTTAAACTTATAATAATAATTTAATTTATTCATTTATAATCATTTATTATTGATGTTTAATTTAAATATATATCTTAAAAGATGTCGCTAAAATTCCAGTCGTTTCCTAAAATTGAAAATGATTTGCAAAGATTTCTTTCAGATTTAAATAATTTCACAAGGGCTGGCATGGTTTCACACAAATGAAAATAATTTCCTAAATATTAACACGTATTTCAAACAAAAAATTCCAATATTTCACAAAAATGTCCAAACATTAAAGAAAGAGTTCACGAAGATTTCCATAATTTCCCCAATATTTTATCTGAAAAAAGAGAAGAAATTTATATTTTCTCTATCCGTAAAATGACGCAAAACATGACTCACTAACATTTTAATTATCTGAATCAATTTCTGAATATAATTTACCAAAAAATGACGAAAAATATTAGGAAAATCGGACAATATTTTTAATAATGGGAGAAATCTTAAAGTGAATGCAAAATTACCTAAACTCGCAACAGAAATTGAAAAAATTAACCGATCTTCTTTGATCTTTTTTTAGCCGTCTCGTCATTATGTGATGAACCTAATGCAACATATTAACATTAAATTCCTTATTTTTTAATCATTTTTAATTTCTCTCAACTGGCTTTAATTTTCTAACAATAGGAAGGTCGGGTAAGGCATGACAGGCACTCCGTCTAAATCCTGGGTTTACGCTGTTTACAGTATGTCGAAAAAATAACACAAGGTGCTTCCTAGGGCTTCATTTTTAGTCCATGTATCACAAATGACAAAATTTTTTCTATAATTATGAATTGTTTGATGTCATATTTTAATCACTTGTTAAAAAAAGAGATTGAAAAGGAGACTGCACAGTAAACCCCAGGAGTAAATTTTATCTTTCAAAAAGATAAAATTTATCTGACGTAAATATTTTTTTGAAATAGGTTATATGTCAGACGCACTTTATTTCACTAAATTTTAACCCAAAAATTACTCACCAACACTTACTGAATACATAGTCTGCACTTTGGTTAGTTTATACCAAAGTACCAAAACCAACAAAAGGAAGGGACTGAAGTTGGCTGAGTAAGAAGACTCAGTCAACTTTAGTCCCTTACTTTTGTTAAACAAATCTTTAGTTTTCTATCGACCCTGATGTAGAATTCAAAAATTGTAAACAAACACTATTTAATAAAACCTAACCAAAGTGCAGACTATGTATTCAGTAAGTGTAGGTGAGTGATTTTTGGGGTTTAAATTAGTGAAATAATGTGAGAATATTTAAAATTGTATACCGCGAGGATTTTTAAATTTATGGAGGACATTTTTTCTGTGAAAATAGACGCAGCCGTCTGACATATAACCTATGTCGAAAAAATATTTACGTCAGATAAACTTTATCTTTTTTCAGATAAATTTTATATTTTTTCAGATAAATTTTATCTTTCGTTAGATAAACGTGATTCAACGTTTTTACCTCTTTAAAAGATAAAATTTATTCCTGGGGTTTACTGTGTGGTTGTTAAACTACCATATAATTTATTGTTAATTACATACTAAGTATAGTCGCGGTGCTCGGCGCGTGTCTTATCTCCCAGTAGAGGCTTACAATAGAGTGCTTTTCCTATCAGCAATTCATACTTTACACGTGTACTCATGTGCGTATTACACACCTACCGGATTACAATATAGATGTATCACTTATACTCAACAATACTATTTATCTTATATATTTTGAGAGTATAGAATTAAATTTCTCTAGAGAAAGTAAATATTAAAACATTTTAAAACACTCTTATATAGGTCGAGAAATTTCATTTTTCATTTTGTTTATGATTTTCATACGCATGTTCTCAGCAACTGTTCCAACGATATTCTCACAATCTCGTGCGGACTTTAAAAATTGGTTTACTCTTTCTTAATGGTTGGAATGTACACCCAACTCTCGCTTTCAGTCACTCCGTACTCAGACTTCCTAGAACTGCTAGCTCAGGCAGTTTTTCAGGGGAGCAGGGTGAGAAATGAGTCAGGCGGCTCTCACTGTTTACGTTTCGATCCCCCGAAATCAGTCCAAGGTTATTTGAAGGCAACCTCCGACACTTGACTGAAAGCGAGAGTTTGGTGTAATGATCAAGAACAAACTTTTCGTTTTTATTTTTAATATTGTATTTGGGTCATTTTAGTATTGAGACAAAGTGTTTTTTCATACATTTCATTTAAATTGATAATTTAAAACGAATAGTGACCCACTGATAGTCACTCTACGACATTTCGGTGAAGTGAAACTTGGCAGGAACAACGTTTTGTCGTTCGCCCTTCTTGCCGATATGACTATTCACAGGATCCCGAATCGATGTTATTGGCACAAGCTCTCTGGCAATATTACCACGTAAACGTATTTTAACCCTGTCAAATTCATTAACACGTTTCGCTCTACGAGCCATGAGTGGCATCAAAAAAGGTATATATGGTAAGTATACTCCAATGACGTACTTGTGCTTCTCGTCCAATCCGACGTATAAAGATTGTTGCGTTAAATATAAACTTTCGGATGGACCTTTACAAGTTCCGCGATGATCAATGTTATAAATTTGAATGATTGGGTGAGAATTGTCTGCCTCGTCATCGCCTTTACGTGGATAAACTAATTCTGTAAAATAGGAACATAAGTATAAACTTAATTTTTGTATCTGTTCAAAACATAATGAATTAGTGAATACTTTGAAGTAATAATGCGCTTTAGGTTACAGAAAGTCTTATATTCACCTATATCATTAGGCAAAAGCACTAAAATGAAGCCGAGAATAAAAATCACTGTTCTCATTTTCTCGGTTTAAAGGAAACAACCTACTTCTGAAAATTTCTATGAGAAAGTAACTGATGAAAATTCCTATCCTTTAATATATTTCAGTGTATCAGACACTTGTCACAATCCCATTGGTTTTTCCAAATTATCTCTACTCAAATATTTTTTTTCATTCGTATGTAAATCGCATAAATACTTCAGATTTGTGATAATGTTATGTAGACTTAAGAGAGAATATAGAACAATTATTACACAATAGAAAGATAAGTATTTTGCCAGTCGCGATAACGTTGTATGTTTCCACATATATCTGCCCTGTTAATGATGGTTTGAAATTTCAATCACTATTAGACACATACGTTTTTATATTTTAAAACTCTGTCTTTAAAATAAAATTAATACATGTGTGATTTAAACTTTTAAACCATTCATGTGAGAACCCGTCATACAGGGTGGACATGCTGGGGCTTACATATGGCCAGTTGAATGCTACCCGAATTGCACAATAGCAGGGGAGAAACCATTATACAGGGGTATTTTCATATTTCGCGCCTTTAAAGTTGCATTCGGATCGACCATTCGGCCAAGTTCGTGCATCTTCGGATCAAGTTTATGAGAGTTTCCATGGTTGCGTTCGAAACTTCAAGCGGTTATGTTCAGATTCACCTGTTTGCCCTAGTCGCTGTCAGTAAATATAGGCAATGTCAATTTAAAGTTTACGCATGTAATATTTCATTCACTTTATTAAAAACATATCCTGTCCATTCACAACATACCTTTTTTATGCAGTAAAAATAAGCGTTAAACACCATTCACTCTTCGCCCACTGGAAGCGCAGAATATTATTACTATTTTATAGTATTTGTCACTGAGCAGCTATTCTATGATGGTATTAGCAAAGAAAAAAATTACGTTTACTTCTCAGTTCATATGTCTCACTTCATTATTAATTAAACACTTTTATTATTTGTAATTACTATACAATATAACCTATATTGTTTTTACACTTGTATCCGTCTAAAGTTTCGAACGCAACCATGGAAACTATCATAAACTTGATCCGAAGATGCACGGACTTGACGGAATGGCCAATCCGAATGAAAATTTAAAGGCGCGAAATATGAAAATACCCCTGTATAATGGCTTCTGCCCTGCTGTTATGCAATTCGGGTAGCATTCAACTCGCCATGCATGTAAGCCCCAGCGTGTCCACCCTGTATAAATAAGCGCTTGAATGTTAAAATAAATCAGTGTGATTTAATGTAAAAATGTATGAAATTTGAAACACGTTTGGTATAGAATTTAAACATTTTGCTGTTTGAATTTTCAATCAAACGTGTTTTTGAAATTAGATAATTGTACGTGAGAATTGCTTCACATGTTAATGCATTAGATTTCTAACCGAAATTTTGGGCGATGGTCAATTCCGGCCTGGCTGCTTATGAACGGTCCCCCCACTACACGACTTTCTTTCACTCAGCCGAAGATTCAAAATACTTACCAAAAACTTTAAAATATCGTTGGGTTTAACACTAAAATTTGCTGCAGGAAATTCGTCTTTTTAGATCGAAAATTCAATATTTTGACTAAAATTGTTTTCTTTATCGACTAAAAAATCTTTCTTCATTAAAAATTAAACTCAAAAATTCCTTTTTTTTATTTGAAAATTATACTCGTAGTTAATTCCAAAATTAAATTTTAAAAATGATACCTTTGAGATTAATTCCATGAAAATCCTTTATGTACTGTTTTTCATGTGTTTGAATATTATTTTTAATTAACTTGCATAAACAAATTGGTTAAGCAGTACACAAAATGTACGAGTTTCAACTTTGTTAGTCAAATAAAATAACGCTGGATTCATTATAATGGATTTGCTCATAACGGAAAGTTCAGTGAATGAAGATTATTAAGATAAATTTCTTATCATGCTTAAACAAAGTATTTAATAAAATATATCTTTTGAAGATGACGATGTTTAAACTCATTCGAATCCACAGTCTTTGCATGACATGTGAGAGAAATCGATGTTTTATAATGTTAAGTATTAAGAGGATGTTATTTTGAAATCGTTAAGGCCATTTTTACAAACAATTCAGAGTTAAGCTATATTTAAAGAAATAAGATAAAATATTTTTTACGACAAAATATCAAGTATCTTCCCGATCACTTTTGGCTACGATACTTTTTTGAACGAATAGGTTCCATTATTTTACGAAATCAGCTAGAAATATATTTTCGATACCTTTTCTAGACTGTCAAAAATAATTGTTGGTTGCTTAAATAATATTTGTCAACAAATTCAGGAATTGGTTACTTTCCAGCGAATACGCATATTATTCTTTAATTTTGTATAGAGTTTCGTGACTAAGAATCACTCTTAGAATAATTTAAAGCAGTTTTAGTTACAAACAAATATTTTCCACCGTAAATGAAGATATTTGATCATTCGTTAGGGAGCTTTGAAGTACACCAAACTTTCGCTTTCAGTCAAGTGTCGGCGGTTGCCTTCGAATAGCCTTGGACTAATTTGGGGGGGGGGGGGGGGGGGGGGGGGGGGATCAAAACGTAAACAGTGAGGGCCGCCTGACTTGTTTCCAATTGCAATATATATCTATATATAATGTCGCAACTGCTCTCGCCCTGCTCTTCTGAGAAACTACGGGAGCTAGCAGTTCTAGGAAGGCTGAGAACGGGGTGACTGAAAGCGAGAGTTTGGTGTATTACGTAATGCTTTTTCCTGATAATTTACCCCCCACACCCACCTCTGCGTAATGCTTTTACTATAGTAATTGTATGCAACTTGAATATAGGCGCTGAACTACATTATCTATGATACTTTGTCATATATCTAAACAACCGTTAAAGAGTAGAAAGTTAGTTTTTGAAAAAAGAGATTTCTTCTATGATGTACACCAAATACACAGAATCCATTAATTTTGTGGGTCCTCCTTTACTAATTCAGATTTATTAAAATAATTGGAGCTAAAAAGTCGATACATAAATAATAAACATTAAACATACATATCTGAATATACAAGTGTGCGTCCAAAAATTGATCGACCTTCTGTTGTAGCAGGAGTAAGAGTTCATTCTAGACAATCGCAATTATATCTCCTTTAAAGTACTCCCCTCTAGAAGCCAGAAGCTTCTTTCAGTGATCCTATGAATTTCGGAAGAACTCTTTAAAGCCACCTATCGTAATAGCTAACAGCTTCTTCGACGGATTCCACTTTATTTTTTGTACATTTTGAAATCGTTTTCCTTTTGGAGGATGCTCCAATTTGGGAAACAGACTACAATCACAGGGAGCCAGGTCAAGACACTATAGGATTGGGGATATCGAAATTGTGCAAGGTCGTGTATCACCAGAAAATGCTAAATAAGTCGTGATAAATGGACAATGACAGACCCAGTAGCCGCTCCACTTGTCTACAACTAAAGGTCGACTTTGAATGCTGCGGCTGATCACAAGGTGGCTATACGTCTGGAGTTGCATGCGTCTCTCAAAGTACTAAGGACAAACCAGACTACGCGACTGATTGTAGTAGCAGTCTAGAAGTACAGCCTTGAGGGTCGTTTGGTTTTTTTAGCACGAGCCTGACCTTTTGAGCGTATTCATGCTGCTCAGCAACTTCCTGGTCCAAAAAGTAAGTATTGCCTAGATGTTGCTTTGTCTCTGGCGCACTTTCTTCGCTCTTGGAGATCCAGGTATCTTCCATTGAAAATATTGGACCTTTGTCCATAGTCACCTGGCTATGGACAAAGGTTTTTACAGCCTAATGGCTCAACCCCCTAATCTTAACTCGAAATTTCCGAAATAATAGTTTTGGAATGGTTTTATTTGTTTTCAGGCCTACCAGATCGGGGATCGCTCTTTAATTTGAGTATTTTTCATTACTGATGCAAGCAAAGCACTGAGAGTGTGTCTTGTGAGCTTTTTGTCACGTTTGAATGAGCACCGCCACCTTTTTGACCCTGTGGCTCCTCTCATCACGAAACTTCGAAACCATCAGTTCGAGAAATATTATAAACAGGGGTTTTTAGCTTATGAGTCTAGTGTATTTCAAAGAAATTGCTAAAAAATATATAGAAAATAACAAATAAAAACAACTGACGTCATTAGCTGTGGTGTAATTCCCGACTTGCTAAGATACCGTTCTTGATTCTCGCTTAGTCATGTTTTTAATGTATTTAGCTACTGTCGAGCGCGAGGTGTGACGTCGAGGATGAATGTCGCACTAAAGTTCCAGGCGAACATGAGAGCCTCTGATAAAAATCTGATTGGAGAGAGTAGGAAATTTGAGAAATCGAAAAATTCACAGGGTTGAGTAGGAATTTCAGGTATGTAGAACCACAAACAGAACTAACTTGAGTAATAAACAATCTAAATAATATAAAGTCTATAAATTAACAACTGTGAGACAAAAATTCTCTCAGAAAGCATAATAAATTTGAATATTTCTGCGGATCAGTATAAATAAAATGTTATCAAAACAGAGAAGCGTCAGGGTATAGATTTTACTTGTACCTCTCTCATATTCCTTTACACATCCTCATAGATTTATTCGGTGGTGGGGGTGCGGGGTGGCCTGTAATTCAAGTGTGATTTCGAACCATCAAGAGCAGCAGGTTTAAATATTTAGAGAACCTTCTTCTCTAGAGATACAAAAACCACGTCTTTCCAGAGGTAAACAACTAGCTTGCTAGACTAATGCTCACCGCGTGGACTATCGCGCCGAGAAGGGACAAAGAAACGCAAAAAAGATTACAGAAGGCGAATAACCACCGCAAATAAGTGCAGTGTTACTATATAAAAAGTCCGTGAGAGTCTGAGGGCGCTGCTTTTTCCTGCCTCAGACCTCAGTCCGTCCATGTCATTACTCCGTAAGCACGAGTATGTCTGACCGAATATTCCGCATCATTCATTATATTATTCCCGTCTCCGCTCTAATTAGTAATCAGTTAGTGGTACACCACTACATTGTGGCAGCTCAGGGAACGAAAGTTTTACGCTTTAGAAGAGGAAAAACCAGTGGAATAGTGAGAAAAAAATAAACAAGTGAAGGCTCATCAGGTGAGAGGGAGGACGCGTCATACAAAGGCTAAAAAACCGATTACCTCTCAAGCAAATTCGCAACAACGTCGCAGAACGGTGATGTTAATAATTGAGATATTCAGTGATATGGTGTAAATGACCGAGTCATTGTTGTTATTGCTCAAATAGTATACGTATCGCCACCAAATACACTTGATTTCAGTAATCGGGCGGCGTGGCCGGCTTGGAAAAAACATTTTTATCGATATACGTCTGTATCGGGTTTTAATAACAAAGCAGATCTCGACAAAACCGACATGTTAATTTATGCGATAAGCGAGAAAAGTAAAAAGATTTTCGTTTAGTTTCCGGAACCAGCGCCTAAAACATATGAAGAAACGCCCCAATCGTTTGAGGACTATTTTATTCCGCGTAGGAACGTAATGCTCAAACGCTCTCACTTCAACTCGCATGTGCAAGACGTCGGTAATACAGTATAAAACATCAAATTATTTGAGTCGAAGTTCGAGATGCAAATCGATCTTTTTGCTCGACTAATAGAAACGCAAACCAAGAAAAATTAAAGGGCGCTGAGTACGGTGTTTTCAACAGCAAGCAACGAAAGAAACTTTAGACGACATAGTTGAAGATGTTCAATACCAATTATAATCAGCGCGAAAAAAGAAACGGTGGATGTTTCTACTGCAGCTGGAAATCTACGCACCCAAGGAAAGATTGTCCAGCGAAAAATACGGTATGCTTCAAATGCAAGGTAAAGGGTCATTTTAGTCATGCATATAAAACTAGATATGTTCGCTTAGTAAATGAAAGCGAGCGCGAGGGTAAATCGAGGTTTTTCATAGGTAATGTAAATTCTGTGGATAAAAGAAGCCAAATGTGAGGAATTAATGTTCAAGAATTGAATTCAGATGTGAATTTTTAGTCTATAGCGGAGACGGTTGTGTATGCTTGCCATAAGAAATAATTAGCGGTTGCTTATACGAGAAGCTATCTAGAGTAAAAGAGACAGTCAAACGTCTAGATAAAAAAACTTGACGTTCTGGGATCGATGAACCTAACCTTAAAATACAAAGGTCGGAAATTAGCATGCATGGGATATGTTATTAAAGCTTTACTGAGAGCATTACTCAGCCTAGAAGCTAGCGAAGCATTCGGTATTCTGAAATTCGATAGAGGAATCTACAATGTTCTAATGGACGCCCCGGAAATTAAATTCTCTAATGTCAATGTCTCTGATAAATTTTCTAGTTTAGGAACAGAACTGATTGGGTTGCATCAATTGTTAAACTAGATGAGCGGAGTCGACTTTTAATTAAATTTATCACTCCATTCAAGAGATTCAAATTTAAAGGGCTACCATTTGGAATTTCTCGGCACCCGAGTATTTTGTGAACTTGTTTTAGAAAATTCTATCGGGTATTAAAGGTGCAGTATCTCACGTAGATGACATTTTAGTATTTGGTCATACTATTGAAGAACATGACAAAACTCTCAGGACGGTTCTGAAGAAACTAGAAGTGAAACGTATCTCAATTAATAAAAAAAACAATGCTAATTCGGTATTCGAAAGGTAAAGCAATTAGGACATATCGTCTCGAAATGCGGAATTTGTATCGAGCCAGTTAGGGTTAAAGCAATTGCTGAATCTTCGGAACCAACTCATAAAGTTGAATTCCTAAGATTTGGTATAGTGAAATTCGCCGCAAGATTCATCAAAAACCGATCTCAAACACTTGAACCTTTTTATGGTCTTTTGAGATTCATGTCCTGATAAATCTAAGAAACAATTTCTCAGTTGAATCACCGGGGATACTAACGTACGCTTCAGGGTAAATATGAGAGAAAATTGATGCTCTATAAGTCTGTGGATTTTTTTAGTACTTTTTAGCGCGTGCATGAACAATGTTTGTAGGATATAGAGAAAAATCACAGAGGCAAACAAAAATTCTAAGGAGTAAAACTCTAAAGTCACAATGGCCCCGGCAAATCAAAATAGCCCTGGTTGACGGCATATTAAACAATAATAAAAGAAATTTTGTCAAACTTTAGAGTACCTGTCACGAACGGTTAGCAAACCCGAGGGATAGACATATAAGCATGATTCCTTCAATCAGAATTTAAAATTTCTAGCAAGTTAGTATTGCAATTTATACTGCGTCATATATTTAAAAAAAGGCCCTAGTACAATACTGGAAAACAAATTTGTATTTGTCCTGTGCCATTTCTAATATGTAAACTATACACATGATAAACCTAATCAACAATTTTTATTCTATTATTAAAGTCTAGCGGCTGAACTCCAGCCAATAATTATTTATTTCTCATACTGCCTGGCTATTGGTTATTGCTAGGCTAATGATGGATTTAATTTAATGAATGAAGCTATTCTTACTTAACTGAAGGGCGCCAGATTGTTTATCAATATTAAAATAACCTAAAACGAACAAAAGGTACTCATCTCATAATTATTGACGTCTTCCAATTATTATTTTATTTTCCACTAGCCCAACACAGAGAAGGGTATGTTTAGGAAGAAATTGAGCAAGGATGATTAATTACATTAACAGAATCAAATCACACAAGAAAGCCTGAAGGTCAAAAATAAAATTAATTTATGAAATGGCTATTACAGCCCCACATAACCTAGAAACATCTCGTAAAAGAAAAATATAATGGTCCCTGGAACACGCATGAATGAATCATATTTTAAAATTATCGAACACTTAACTTACTGTATGGTGTTCAACGACCCTTCAACCTGGTGGCCTATTAATGACACGGAAGGTCATGCGAGGTGACCACTAGCCTTAATGATCGGCACTAACATTGCTTATTGACTAGGATAGTCACGACCGTCCATCATGGTTCTTACCGACTCGAAAAAGTTAATTCTTAGCTAACGACAAATTTTAGATTACTTATTAAAGCCCTTACTAACAGTAATTCTGGCCGTACCGAACTTCCAAGATGGTAGCCCAATTTTGACACGGAAGGTCAGTCAAGGTTATCGCCATGTTGGACGACTGGTACGGTTGACTAATGAGAACAACGATTATCTAAATTCACACTTTTTAAGAAAATATCTCCTTTTTACAAAGACTACAGTGCCCAACTATTATTATATTTTAAAACTGTCCCCACTACACTGAATCTCGGTTACATATCACTGTTTTAAGACATGAAGGCGAAATGGATAGTTGTACATATACAGGTAGGCCTCTGAATAGGCGACTGGGGAGGAAGTGTTTCCGCGAACTGAGCTCCCCACACCACAAGACTCAGTCGTGGCATAATCTGATCTTTTGTTTGCCTTTTTTGATCTTGGGGCATTTACTCTGAATAGGCCACTGCGCGAGTTGTGCGATCGTTTTGTTTGTTTTGTTTCCGTGAAGTGTATTGATATAGATATAACGTGTTTTTATAACTTTTTATTTCAATTTTAACAGATTATCAATACAATCCGTATAAATTATGAATTATATTACAGTACATCATTTGAAACTTGCCTACGTATACAATTTTGATTTTTATCAATTTGTACGTATACAATTTGATTTTTATCTCAATAGAAGAATCCTTTTTAAGCCAAAATACTTCATATAATGAAGAAAGCAACCATTCATTTGAATTTCTTAAGTCATCTTTAGAAGTTTTATTAGATGAAGATATTTAAATAGAAATTTTTATTTGTTTCTTCAATACGCATAACATATTAAGTATTCATTCTGGTAAACTTATTTAATTTATTTTTTAAAATATATTATGTATGTGCATCATTATCTAAATACTTGTATAAGAAACAAATAAATAAAATCTATATTTAAAAACGTCATATGTACATATTTACAAATATTATTAAATATTTAATTATAATTTTAATAAAATTAAAAAACATATATCAAAAAGTAATATGTAAATGTGTTAAAACGCTAATAAAAAGTCACTTCTGTGCTGTCGCCTATTCAGAGCAAATACCCCGAGATCTAAGAAGGCAAAGAGAAGAGCAGATTATGCCTCGACTGAGTCTTGTGGTGGGGGGAGCTCAACTCGTGAAAACGCTTCCTCTTCAGTCGCCTATGCAGAGGCCGACCTGTAGCTATCCGGTTTTAGCCATCGGCAACTCAGCTGCAGAATTTACGCCCTGTACTAGGTTTGAACACAGATTGCTTGTCGACGTCGCCGAGTAAAGCATTAGCGCCTAAGCCATAGATAACGCACCTAGATCGACGACTACGCTATGCAACAAAACGTGTGAAGGCACACTTAAATTAGAGTGTCCTACAATGTGTAACCATTTTCATTACCCTCCCCCTCACTTGCCTTGGAATGTTCTACAGTGGATCGCCATTTTGACTTGCCACTTCACTCATATGCGCCACATGTGCGACGCAACACTTAGTCCGGCACACCTACTGTACGTGGTGTGCGCTCAAAGGCCTGCGAAAAATAGCCCCACCACCCACCACCACTGGGTATTGGGATCTCAAGAACTCGAATGCGCCACCTGGTGACAGAATCGGAAAGCCCTGCTCGTAGGTAAATTTTTACGGGAAGTATAGGCGAATGTAAATAAACTCCTAGTTAAAGAAAATTAATATTAAATTTTAAATGTTTATGAGTGGAGAAAATTCCAGAATTTATTATTTAGACCAAAAGAATGCTTAAATTCGAAGTTTGCAAACAAAGTGTAATAATAGAAAATAAAGTTTTATTTTCTACCTCTTTCCCGAGAAATAGAACGTGTCCTCCATGTCAAATTTTTTCTCCTTCTACAAAGTTTCGACATGCCGGTGTAGATTTTGTGAAACCAGAAAGTTGATCTATTGTTACTTTCATTTTTAAATTTTAAGGCTAATTTTCAATGTTTTTACATGAGTCTTATGAGACAACTACCTACTGCCGCCGGCCATATTGATTTTGTCGCTAGTGATGCCCTCCATATTTGAGATCCCAATAGCCGCAGCGGAGCGATGTGACTCGTAGATGAGTCCAACAATTTTCCAGAATGGCTCCAGGTATTTTTTCACCAAAACTACTTAAATTTAAGAGTAAGACTGAGAAATAAAATTGCTGCTCCGTCCGTTCAAACAGAGTGGGCATGGTAAGGAGTGACACATGGTAAGGTATTAGGGCAACTGTAATCAATTTATCCTCTTACTTGACTTTACGTGTAATTCAATTATTGAGTGGAAGGGGTTCTCGCGCCAAATTAAGAAATGATGGGGTCTCTTGATTAGTACTATGTAGAGCCTTGTTGTAGGCAAATCCAAACTCTTTCAAGTGGAGATCTCAGTTTCGGCAATCCTGATCATTAAATGACCTAATCATGATCTTCAGAACACCTCTGGCAACACCTCTGGTGTTTTCACCTAGTGACTACTAATTCTAAGAAAGCCGCATAAATTCTTTTTGCATTGGTATTTTTCAAAGGTGCCAACTCAATCCATTTAAAGAATAACTCCTGGAATACTAGCACGTATTCATATCCCTTTTGATTACGGAGAAAAAGACTCATGACATCGGTTGCCACGACTGTCCATGGCTCCTGGACTATTAGTTGGGTCATAAGCCCTCGTGATTGGGCTTGCTCACGTTTATTGAGCTGGCATGTCTTACAATTCCTAACGAAAGCCGAGATATCCTTGATCATGCCAGGCCAATAATAATGAATTACGGTACGATAAGAGTTCTTATACTGATCCACTTGTCCGGCTTGAGGCGTGCCATGCACCTCATTCATCAGGTCTGACTGGAGGCTCTTCGGAACAACTAGTTTTCATCCCTTGTTGCCTCCAATAATATCTTTCAATTACGAATTGTTCCGGTATGTAAGGAGCTCTGCGTTCATCACTTTCCAACCATGGTACCTTCCTGGTTACTTTAACACAGCTCAACTAACAAACCATATTTATTTACCGTGAATCACTGCAACTTGACGTCAGTTTGATAGAACTACACTTGTCTGGGCTGAGCGTGAGACCCGCTTTATTCAAGCATCTAATGGTCTGCTCCAACCAGCACAAATGCTCGTCAAAGGTTTCAGCGAAAACGATTACGTCGTCCAGATAGGCAAACGCGTGTAGTCTCATATTCGGGGTGATGACCTTGTCCATCAACCGTTGAAAGGTTTCTGGAGCTTCGGTGAGACCAAATGGCATGCGTTCAAATTGATACAGTCCTTTCCCTGCGATAGTAAAAGCCTTGATAGGCTTAATATCGACACTTAATGGGATTTGGTGGTAAGTCTTGTTTAAATGTAGGGTTGAGATGTAACGAGCAGAATTTAAACGGTCCAGGATTTTCACCATAAACGAAATCAGATATGCATCTTCCTTCACCCCCTCAATAACCCGGCGATAACCAATACCAAGACAGTAATTACCGTTTGGCTCACGGGCCATTGCCACCGGGCAGCACCTCTCGCTATTTAAAGGCTCAATTAAATCCTGCTCAATCAACAGGTTTACTTCTTCTATCAACGCGTCACACACTTTAGGTGACAAACCTGTTGATTTCTATGTTGAATCGGAAGGCTCCCTCGCGTGTCAATCATACAATCGACATATTACCTGTTAAAAACTGTCAGCCAACCACAATTGCTTATCACGCAAATCGAGAACGAAACCGGACTTTTTGGCAAAATCCATGCCTAGTAAGCAAGTATCAGTTAGCCCAGGTATGATTTTAAAATTAATTGAATGGGTGGTTCCTGAGAAATTAGCCGGCAGAGACGCCTCGCCAATGACAGACTCAATAGTGCCATTATCCATCAAGATAGCACCTGTGAGAATTCAGGTTTAGGTTCAGAAAATGATTTCTGATTAAATTCAGGTTAAATAGATAAAATTAAGGGCGTTGAGTCAGGAATATCAATAATAGCAGAAACAAGGGTCTGCCTTATTATAAACGGCGTGGCGTCGACCCTGGGACAGCCCTCCTTTCATAGTTTCCATCACAATGACCTGAATCACAAGTCCGCTCGATCTGACCGTGTTTAGCGCAATTATGGTTAAACTTGGTACATTTTGTTTGACGCTTCCTCCAACCGTGGTCGGAGCCACCACAATTATAACACGATGGTTCGACATTTGGTTGGACTTTCCAAGCTCGTCTCCCTATGATTCTCAGCTTCATTGGTACTGGGACTAGGTTTATTATTATTAGTTCTATATTTACTACCATTAAACGAGTTAGGCTCATCATGTTAGAAGGCATCGACGCCTAATTTGTCTACCAACTTCACCAACACACTCACCAATGACTCAAAAAAGGAGTTAGCATGGCTAGATGTGCTGCCACTGGCATTTCTAACAGTTGAGCGAGAAAGTTTAATATTTTTGGCACAAGCCAATTCAGGGAAGAATTTATCTTTCGGCGTAGGCGGCGAACGCTCTCCCTGATCTAAATTCGCCGTTCTTTCCACTTCTTATGCAAGTAGCGCTAACTAATTGAAATCGAAAAACTCGAAGCGGCGAATAGACCTTTGAAGATCAAGTCTAAGATTACGATGAGCTCGATTCATCTGCTCTTTCATGGTAACTGGCCGTTAAAACTTGAGGAATTAACCCTGCAAGCATGTTAGAAAATCAGCGTTCCTTGCTTCGCGATCCTGATAACGAGTGGCGAGTAGGTCAGTCATTACAATTATAGCAAAATAATTTCAGAGGTAATTTATCTAGGATAAATGGAATTCCTATAATTAATTGTTCATCCATAAGGTCTGAAACCGAACGCGCCTCGTCTACCCTCGTTAAAAAGTGTTCGGCGCTCGTGTCATTATCCCACTGAACGTGACTCCCCAATTTTTTACAATAATATCCACGGCTGTATGGCGGGACCTTTTATGGGAGTACCGCGTGGAAGGGGACATAGCTCTTCTGAACTGCCTGTGGTGTTCAAAAATTGACAAGAACGATGGCAGGGTTGAGGGAGGCATTTCAATGGTGACCTCCTGAAAGAAGGGTTAAATCGCTGTGGTCCAGCTGCGATGTTCTGAATGGGCTGTGTTCGGTTTGGCTTGAATCCTAAAGATGGTACAAACGAACTCCCCTCTATCCCCTATTCAGATTGGTAAGGTTGTAATGAATAACAAATCGGGAGGTCGGAACATTTCTGGCCACTGAGGACCATTGTAGGTTTTCATATAGTAAACGAGAAGAGGCGGGGAGCGGTAGTACGCCTCCGTAGTGGCTAGGAATGTATTCAAAGACCCGGACTCTATTACAGTAGTTCGGCGGTTGGGACACTTCTGGTACCGAAATTGTCCTTCTTAGGAACCATATGACCCGGGCCCGTAGAATGTCCAAGTATCCCGTTATGTCCTCCCCCTATCACTCACGTATCGCCTGAGGTTATTATTTTTCATTCTCTTATTTTCCAAACGAAACTTTAGGTTAATATGCTTTGGTTTGTTTTTCACTCAATTTAAATTTTATTTTATCTGGCTAGCTCGATTTGTCAACTCTGGAGCTGTTATTCACTTTGATAGTCGAGTGATGACTTACTATTTATTGTTTTCGCGTCACCAGCAAGTTTCACTGAGGATGGGAACTTTCATCTTCCAATGAAATAATATTAAATTTTATTTGTCCCAGATTTTAAAATTCTACTTGATTTTTTCAAGATTGGAATTTATAAAACTGCAACTAATTTCAATCTTGTAACTTTTACCTAAACTTTCTTTCGCGTCACCAGCGTCCTATATCGGGCGCTAATTATATGTGGACTTTTGCCGAAGTATTCATTTTAGCGATTTGTATGATTTTACATGCTAAGTTAGACTCGTAGATGAGTCCAAAACTTTGCCAGAAGAGCGCTATATATTTTTGCAACAAAATTACCAAAATTTAGGAGTAACACTGAGACTTGCTATCGCTGCTCCGACCGCTCCGATAGAGTGGGGAAAATAAGAAGTGTCGAACAAAAAGGGGTTAGAGTAACTGCAATAAATTTATCACCTTATTTGACTTGACGTATAATATAATTTTGGAGTATCTCATGGCCTTATATTTTACAATGGGAGGGGTGGGGGGCCTTACGTAAGAAAACAGTTAATTAGTGGGTGGTAAAACCCGAAAATACGAATGGAAGTCAAAGTTCCACTTATATAAGCAGTAACGAACGCACTGATGGTACTTTACTATTTTACAAGATTGACATTACCTTGTACGCAGTCAGAAATGAATTAGATTATAAATATTTTAAAAACGTATATTAAGAATTTAATTAATTAATTCATAATACTTTATTATTGATGCTTTATTTAAATATATATGTTAAAAGATGTCGCTAATATTTCAGTGATTTCCCAACAATCAAAAATGTTTAGCAAAGATTTCTTTCAGATTTGAATAATTTCACAAGGGCTGTCATGATTTCACACAAATCAAAATATTTTTGCAAATATTAACACGTATTTGAAAAAATGAAAAGAGAGAAGAAATTTATATTTTCTCTATCTCTAAAATTACGCAAAACATGACTTACATGCATTTCAATTACCTGAATCAATTTCTTTATATAATGTATAACAGAATGACGAAAAAATATAAGGAAAATCGGACAATATTGTCAATAATGCGTGTAATCTTAAAGTGAATGCAAAATTACCAATACTCGTAACAGTAATTGAACGAATTAACCGATCTTCTTTTATCTTTTGTTAATCGCCTCGTCGTTATGTCATGAACCCAATGCGACATATTAAAATTAAATTCCTTATTATTTTAACCAGTTTTAATTTCTCTCAACCAGCTCTAATTCTCTAACGATAGGAAGGTCGAATAAGGCACGACATTGTTGTAAATATTAAAACATTTTACAACAATCTTATATAGGTTGATAAATTTCATTTTGCATGTTCTTAACGAAGCTATTTTTCACGGAATTGTACGAAAAAAACATCATAATCGTCAATTTATGTAATAGTAATATACAATATTCAATATATCAACAAGGTATCATTTCTTCAGTCATGAAAATAATATAGATTTTTGTACGCAAGTTCTCAGCAACTGTTCCAACAATATTTTCACAATGTCGTGCGGACTTTAATAATTGGTTAACTCTTTCTTAGTGGTTGCAAAATAATAAATGGATGTTATTTGAAATAGAGAACAAATTAAAAACCATACAAACTAAATTGAAAAATATTTCATAACGAGAATTTTTCATTTATTTCATTTTGCTGAACGGTTTGTTTCATAATAAAGCATATTTTAAAAATCACCTATTTTTTCGAATAATTACTAAAGTGAAGGTAAATCTTTGAGCACTATATCTCTAGAAAAAACTTTTCGCTTATATTTTTTATTAATGTATTTGGACCACTTAAGTATTGAGACAAAGTGTTTGCGACCCAGTGATGGCCACTCTACGCCAGCATTTCTGTGAAGTGAAACTTGGCACGAACAACGTTTTGTCGTTCGCCCTTCTTCCCGAAATGACTATTCACAGGATCCTGAGTCGATGTTATTGGAACAAGCTCTCTGGCAATATTACCATGTAAACGTATTTTAACTTTCTCAAATTCATAAGCACGATTCCCTCGAGCAGCCATGAGTGGCAACAAGTAAGGTATATGTGGTATGTATACTCCAATGACGTACTCGTGGTTCTCATCCAATCCGACGTATAATGAGTCTTGTCTTAAATATAAAGCTCTGGCTGGATTTGTTAAGGTTCCGCGATGAATAATATTGTAAATTTGAATGATTGGGTGAGAATGATCTGCCTCGTCATCGTCTTTAGGTGGAAAAACTAATTCTGCAAAATACAAATGTAAGTAAAAATTAATTTTTGTATCGGCTGAAAAGACAACGAATTAGTGAATATTTTGAAGTAATAATGCGCTTTAAGTTAGAAATAGTCTTATATTCACCTATATCATTAGGGAAAATCACTAAAATGAAGCCGAGAATAAAAATCACTGTTCTGATTTTCTCGGTTTAAAGGAAACAACCTACTTCTGAAAATTTCTATGAGAAAGTAACTGATGAAAATTCTTATCCTTTAATATATTTCAGTGTATCAGGCATTTGTCGCAAACCCATTGGTCCTTCCAAATTATTTCTACACATATAATTTTTTTTATTCGTACGTAAATCGCATACATACTTCAGATTTGTGACATTGTTATGCAAGATTAAGAAAGAATATAGAACAAGTTATTACGCAATAGAAATATAAGTATTTCTGCCATTCTTGATAACCTTTTTTATTTCCACACATATCTGCACTGTTAACAATGGTTTGAAATTTCAAAACACTGCCTTTGAAATAAAATTAATACGTGTATGATTTAACCTCTCAAACCATTCATATAAGAACCCTTTATATGAATAAGCGGATGAATTTTAAAATAAATCGGTTGGATTTAATATAAAAATGTATCAAATTTCAAACACATTTGGTTTAGAATTTAAACACATTGCTATTTGAATTTTCAATCAAACGTGTTTTTGAAATAAGATAGTTGTATGTGATAATTCCTTCGCATGTTAATGCATGAGATTTTAAAGAGAAATTTTGGGCGATGATCAATTATTTCGCCCTGGCTATCTGTGAACGTTTCCCCCACGACACTACTTCCCCTCACTCAGCCGAACATTCAAAGTACTTACAAAAAACTTTTAAAATATCTTTGGGTAGAGAACTAAAATTTTTTGTGGGAAATTCGTCTTTTTACATAGAAAATTCAACATTTTGACTAAAATTGTTTTCTTTATCGACTAAAAAATCTTTCTTTATTAAAAATTCAACTCTTTTTTCGTAAATTCCTTTTTTTTTTTTTGAAAATTATAGTTCTCGCTTGAGACTTAAGTCAATAAAAATAAAACAGAAGTGCCAGTAGTAAAACGGCTGGAGCTGGTAATTTGATACATTATTTTTAAGCTTTTATACAATACATAAGAAAATACATTTTTCTGTTTTATTTTTTCTTCAAATTTCCAAAATTGAATATTATTTTTAATTAACTTCCATAAACAAATTGGTTAAGCAGTACAAAAAATTTACGAGTTTTGTTAATGAGAAGGATAATTTTGAGAAATGCGATTTTTTAAAAAAGAAACGAAATTTATGATGTGAGTTAATAATTTTTCAAATGAGGCCAAATTTTAGCTTTCGGAAAATCCTAAGTTAAGAAAAATATTGCACCCATAATTAAAAACTATATTGCAGTGGATTTAGGTAAAATATCGGCAAATCTTTTCTACAAAATTTCACATAAACTTGAGCTCTTTAATTTTCAACCTTTTCACTCAAATAAAATATCGCTGAAATCATTATATTGCATTTGTTAATAACGAAAAATTCAGAGGGTAAAAATTATTAAGACAAATTTATTATCACGTTTTTAAAAATAATGAATAATATATATTTTTTGAAGTTGACAGTGTTTAATACTAGACTTGTGCCTTATTAAAATCGAATCGGTTTTTTCCGAACTGACGTAGCTGAGTTTAAGTTGAAAAAAAACGAATTGAACGAGGCAGTTTGAAAGCCTTTCGAATCGATATTCGATATCCCTTAGTTTGAATCGAAAGAAAACCGATTTGAAGTGGGCAGTTCCAAAGTCTTTCGAATCGGCATTCGACGCGTTCAGTTCGAAACGAAAAAAAAACCGATCCGAATTCTGCAATTCGAAAATCTTTCGAATCGGCATTCGACAGCCTCAATTTTTCGATTCTACTTCCGATTCGAAATGGCCAGCCACAACCACGTCTTACGACCGTGAGATAGGTGGTTACAGTCTGTAATGTAATCAATACGCCGATCCGGCAAAATTTTCGTAAACCCTGACAACACGGAGCGACCCAAGGACTACCGCCTTCTGCATTTTTCCCGCAAGTGTATAAGCATATTGTTGACACGCAGGGATGCTTTTCAGGCTATTAATGAGTAAAAGCTTGGCACATCTGAGAGCGCCGATGATAAGGACGATTAGTTTAACAGAATATTCCAGGTACAATCACTGCAACTCCCTTATAAGGTCTCTATAACTCTCTTTCTCTTCATTCTCCTTGGCTATGATCTTTTTGTTAGCTTGTGCCGAAAATGCGATAACGAACATGGTTCGCTTCTCGAAGTCAAGAAGAACCATGTCAGGCCTCGAGTGTGCAACAGAAACAATTGTCAAGAATATGAAGTTCCAGTATATGTGGCACTTCTCATTCCCGACAATTAACTCAATTTCCCTGGGAGCATTTAGAAGAGCGATATTAAGGTGAATGACGCAAGAGTGACAGAGATGGTAATAAAGCATTCTCAGTGCAGCTATCATCGGGAATGTCTTGATTCAAAATGTGGCGAGGGTATGTTAAGGTGGAAATGATACCGTCTTGGCATGCCAAAATGAAACCCTCCGTACCAAATTTCAATCCGGGTGATTTAGGGAAAGCAAAAGTTCGCTCACACGACATTGACAGATTCTCCACATTTCTGTGGAAGATACCGTGCATTCTCTTATTCAGGAGCTGTTCACGAAAGTTTTTCTCTCGTGCTTTCTCAATCCGAGTTTTAAGGAGTGAGTACTCGAGATAAAGAAGATTTGATGCATTTTGCTCACTCCTAATACTGAAGTTAAGTCCGAGTGTTTCAGCAGCCTCTTCCGCTGCTTTGTACAGAAAAGCTCCTCTGCCCACTTCTTCGTGCTTTCTGACCATTTTAAGAAGAGGGTCTCTTCCATTTGCGACTCTATGTGCTGTATCCAGAATAATCCTGTTGTGAAGACATTCAAGACTCAATATTCCGCGATCACCTTGACGGCGTGAGATGTACAGTCGCGGAACAGAAGCAATAAGATGCATGCTTTTGTTCATGTGCATAACCTTTCTTGTCCTGATATCAAGGGATCTGAGCTCGTCCTTCGTCCATCGAACCACTGCAAATCAATAGAGTACTACCGGGACGGCAAGCATGTTCGTTGCAGATACTTGGTTCCTCGCCGACAGTTTAGAGGACCAAATCTGCCGGATGAGACGTTGGTATCTGCTTCGAAGAGTATCCTTTATAGATGTCACATCCTAAATGCGGTTCTGTGTCATGCCCAGGTATGTATTATTCTGTAAAAATGATTTGATGAAACAAATCAAACCTTTCTTCGACCGTTGATATTTATTGATTTCAAATTCTTTATGTCTTACGGTCCAATCGTAAATCGAGAAA
>NC_046663.1:2429403-2437110 GCF_010883055.1 Belonocnema kinseyi | reverse complement strand
TAAAATAAATATCTGAGTTTCGAAGAACATGTTTTTTTGACTCATATTTATTTTCTCGATTTACGATTGGACCGTAAGACATAAAGAATTTGAAATCAATGTATTATTCTCTCCAGCGCAAATAAACCTTGGCGCATTTGTCTAACCCAAATTCCATTCCAATTTCCTTAGTATATTGTTCGACAATCCCTAGGGCTAGATGTAGTTGCTCTTTGTTTTTAGCATAGATCTTAAGATCGTTCATGTGAAATACGTGAGTGACAATGTACTTTCGATCTGCAGGTTTGCCGCAAAAGTACCCGTCGGAATGGCGAAGTGCTAGAGATAGTGGCAATAATGTAAGGCAAAAGAGAAATGGGCTCATAGTGTCGCCCTGAAAGACACCTTTCTGAAAAGTGACCTTGTGAGTTGTCACACGATTTTTTCCAGATGAGATAGTAAATCTGGTTTTCCAAAGCGGCACCAATCTCTCTATGCACCTAACGATTTGCAGATGAACCTTTACGCTTTCCAAAAGACAGATGATAAGTCTATGGGAGGTCGAATCGAAAGCTTTCCGATAATCAATCCAGGCCATCGATAGGTCCCGCTGGTAGAATGATGCATCTTTGCAGACACATCTATCCATGAGCAGGTTCTCCCGACATCCGGCTACGCCTTTCTTTGAGCCTCGTTGTTCGTACATTTCTTGCCACACAGGTTTAATTGCCCGAACAAGCCTGCCATTTAGGATAGCTGTGAATATCTTATAAAGTGTGTTCAGACAAGTTATTGGCCTGTAATTCTTCGGGTCAGCTAAGTTGCCTATTTTCGACAGGAGTATTGTGCGCCCTTCCACCAACCACTTCGGAATCGGCTCTTCCGACTTCAAATATGAGGAGAAAATACAGGCCAAATGCTGATGTGTTGAAGAATACTTCTTCCACCAGAAGGTTTTGATACAATCTGGTACCGGTGCGGAATAGTTCTTCATCCTTCTTAATATTTTTTTCACCTTCTCGGTAGTGATGGGTGGGCATTCTTTATCAGGTGTTATGAGGGCAACACATAACTCCTTGAAGCTATTTATATTTTGTGAGTCTTCGTCCAGTCTATGCTGAACTTCGTAGACTTCTCTTCAAAATACTTCGACCTCCTCTGGTTTGGGTGGGTGTTCGACAGTAACTGGAGGGTCTTGGAAGAGTCGAGATGGTTCAGAGAGAAACTGTTGATTTTCTCTGACCCACCTCTCCCTCCGCTCTAGACTTCTCTTAAAGTCAGATAGTATCCGTATTCTCTCAACAATATGCTGCCTGATGGTCAGCAGCTTTGACTTGTTAAGTGTGTGACAATGGGTCCGGAGTTCGCGCTCGAACTTTAAAACCTTGGCCGTAAAATTCCTGCAATATTGGATGTCGTTTTACCTTCTCCCACACTTCGCATCGGAAACCGCGTGAGCATTACTTCAATGCGAGTGTTGTCTTTTTATTCACACTTCGTCTGATGTCTTAAATTTCTTTACATTGTTGAAAGGCTTCCCTGTGTTCTTTCTCTTTACTTGCAATAATTTGTCGAACAGGTAGGCCTTTGTCCATCCCTGACTCGATTCAAGGAGGTTGCTCATAATGGTTTCTGGGGTGAAAAGTTAGTAAGCTTCTCTATGAAAACTTTCTCTGATTCCATGGACCTGGCACAGAAAAACAATGTATGCTCCGCATCGTCGACCATCTCACGGTAAAAACATTTCTCCATTGCAGATCATTTGCGCTTAAATAAATACTCTTTAAAGCACCCGTGTCCTGAAAGTGCCTGTATCAAAAAATAGTCTACCTCACCGTGAATGCGTTTAGTCTATAATTTTATATTTGGAATTAGCTTCTACGTTCACTGTCCATGTTTTCTTATTTCTCATTTTTCTTGCGATTTGGTAATTAGGCTTTCTCTAGCCTCTTGTCGCGGTCGCCCCTCATAAATCTCTTGTCTTTCTCTTGCAAGTAGTTCTATGGAAGGGATTCTAGTCAGGACCCTTACTGCTTCCACTGAGATAGTCCGATAACCGCTACAGACTCTTGTGGCCGTAACTTGTTGGATCCTCTCAAGTTTGTTTAAGTTTGCTTTTATCTTCAGTGCTTTCAGCCAAACAGGGACAGCATAGCGTATCTGTTAGTGTACAACACACGTGAGGACTCGTCGCTTTAAAGTTCTTGGTCCCCTGAAGTTCGGCATGAGGCCTGCTAGAGCTGTCATAGTCATATTGGATCTATCTTCCGCTTTGTGGTCAAAAGTACTGCTTCTGTTTTTTGTGGTGCTATTTCAAGTTTTCGTCTTTCCATCCATTGAAACACTATCAGGCATGCTGCATCCGCAATTTGCATGAGTGATTTTTCACCGGAAGCTAACAACACCATAGCCAAGTCATCTGCGAAGCCTATCAACTTAACACCGTCTGGCAGCTCTAGTTGTAGTAGACTGTTGTACTGGAGATTCCAGAGGGATGGACCTAGCACAGAGCCTTCTGGTACCCCGCTGTTTATTTCTCTATCTCTTGTTTCGTCTCTTGTTTCGAGTATTATCCTTCTTTCTGACAGGTACGACACTAGGAGGCTTAGAAAATATTCGTTTATTTTCCTCTTCCTCAGTTCATCCAGGATTACTTACCACGATGCGATATTAAACGCATTTTTGACGTCGATTGTAATAAGCACAGATGAACGCCTGCATGATTGTCGGCTAGGCCTCCAGTGCGTTCGAGTTCAGACTTGAGTCTACCGAGTATCAGGTGTTCGTAGAGCTTACCTTCCACACTCAATAGACTAATCGGCCGGTACGAGCTAGGACTGTCCATTTGTATGTCATCCTTTCTCGGTAAAACAATTTTTGCTCTTTTCCATTCCTTTGGGAATATGCCGATGGTCGCGAGTATATTGTACGTTTGAAGCACGTAGCCTGGTTTTCACTATGTCAGTTGTTTTAATATCTCGGGAGGGATGCATCCCGGTGCTGGTGCTTTCCTAGGCTTTAGTTTCTCGGAAGCTTGCTGCAGTTTGTCTTCAGTGAAGGCGTTAAATGTTTGCGCTGTCCTGCAATTGAACTTCACTGCTTGGTGTGTTGCGAAAACCTGCTCCGCCACACTTTCCATTGCACTTATTGTCATTTTGGGTCTAGGTGGGTATACCAGAAGCCTTTTCTTTGCAGTAACGTAGATCTTACCCCATATGTCCTTGCCAAGTTCATCACACAGTGCTGTCCAGCTACACTTTTTCGAAGCTTGAATACTCCTTAGCAGCAGTTTTTTACTTTCGACATAGTCGGCCCATAGTTTTGTCTCCATTTTTGGTAGTTGTGCTCTTTTTTCGCGATTCTTGTATGTTTTCTTCTTTTTCGATGCATATTCTCCGTAGTTGCGCAATCTCCTGGTTCCACCAGTACTTTGGCTTATCCCATTCAACTGCCCTTGATCTTGGCATGCATTTCTTACATACTTTTTGCAGTACGTTGGAAATCCCTTCAGCCAATGTAGTATAATCGTTTTCTACTATTTTTGCAAAAGCCTCTTTTAGATTTACCTCGTTTATTTTCTTGGTGTCCCATCCACCGTATTGACGGCTACTTTGAGGAAAAACCATTTCTTTGCCAATCTGAAATGTGATGTAATGGTGGTCACTAAGCGTTTTTTTGTCAATGACCTTCCAGTTTGCAATTTTGTTACTCATCGTAACTGTCGCTAGGGTGAGGTTAAGTATAGACCCATAACATTGTTTTTCAAAGCTTAGTTTATCTCCTTTGTTCTTCACGATTAGATCATGTTGCGCTATCCATTCTGTAAGAATTTTACCCCTTTTTTTGGTCTTCTTTATACCCCATTGTGGTGATTTGGCGTTGAAATCTCCTATAACAATTGCCTCTTCTCTTTTGTCCTTGATGTTATTGCCAATTTGTAGTAGGAGCTGCTCCAGTTCCTCGACGCCTCGATTTGGGGAAGCATAGCTATGGTCCTCTTGTTTGGTTCGCTCAGAACCAAAATTCCCGCATCCATTTGTACGGCTGTAGCTAAAGCCAAGTCGTAGGCGAGGAAACTTCTATTTATGTCAATTTACAGAATTTTCCAGGTTTAGATCTTGAGGCTGCATTTCCTCCAAACTGTTTGAATTTTTCTTGGAGGGACACCTTGGGTTGTTTGATTGATGCCCCTCTTGTTGACAGTGAACACAAAAACGCGTGTTTTGACACTCTGCTGATCTATGTCCGTCCTTTCCGCATTCCATGTACAAGTTTTTCTTTGTGAGGTCCTTTAAATGTCGGTATCACGTGATCATGTTTCCAGCACCTAGAACAGTTTATCTCTCTTTTCCTTTCCATTACACCGCAGTACGTCCAGCCAAGCTTTATTTGCATCTTCTGAGTTAGCCTGTCAGCGTCTAATTCGCGCATGATTAACGTCATGTTGTGTCTTCCGCCGTAGGCTGGTCGAAGTGCTCTCATATCAAAATCTTCAGGTCTCACCTAAATCTCTCTGAAGACTGTTCGTCGACTGTTCGTCTACGCCTTTGATGTGGACTATCCTCTTTCTGACAAGAAGAGACGTAGTCGTTTGGGGTACCTTCTACTTTAGTTTCTTTTTTAAAGCTTCGGCCTTGTCCAGTCCATTTTGAACCGTAAGAACGAGTTCCCATTTCTTGTGTTTTTTAGGTTCAAAACATCCACCCCTATATCCGACGGGTTTACTGTTTGCTTAATCTGTTTCAGAACATCGGCATAGTTTTTTCCTCTTATTTGCACTAAGAGAGCGTCGCCCTTTGGCCTACTTGTACGTCCTGTGTTTTTATTTGCTCCTTGTGGCTCCGAGTCATTTTCAAGTCTGCCCTTGAGTTGCTCTTCTGGGATACCTCTGTGTTTCTCCTGAACTGACTTGCATGATTCGATTTGCACGGGGGTGTCTAGAAAAAGATATTCCAGTATTTGAATTATACCTCTTCCAAAGTCATCCTCCATTTCTGGTATAGCGATTTTGTTCCTATTGTTCTTTAGTACGCACTCCTTTATTGTACTTAAGGTCTGGAAAATATATTTTCCTGCTTCCTCTCGCTTTGATGTGATCACACCAAGAATTGAATAGTAGATATACCTAGCACTGTTTTTAAAGTCTCTTTCTGAATCTGGAAACCCTAGGGAGTGAAGCATCATTGCTACTTCTCCTTCTTTTTTGTATTGTCACATGAGCTCGTTTCTCCCACAAAATGTTTCAATCGCTTTACTCGCTTCCTTAGTGTTCGAGACAAACTCTGCGTTGCACAGGAGAATAATGTACCATTCCGCTGACATTTCCCAGACATGGTCATTTTTAACGCTTGCTCTTTCAATCACCCCTATTTCCCAGTCCTCTTTAGCTAATGTCCGGAAAGTCTTAAAGCTTTCTTCTTCTTTTAATTGTATTCTTCGCCGTTGTATTTCTTGTGCTTGTACAGATTCTACGTACTTTATTCCAGTTTCCGGAAGTTGGTCATTTCGCAGGGCCTCATTCTATGCCTCTAATTTCCGAAAACCTTCTCGCAGTTTGTCATTTTCGGCAGCCACGTCTTTCTATACTTCACTATCAGATCTTTTTTTCAAATGCATAGAATGGAGTATCTCCTCGTGAAGGCTCAGAGCGCTGCTAATCTTGCAAAGCTCTGTCTTCGGCTTGTACAAGCTATTAATAACTTTTCCTAGGTCTTTTACAAGTGTCAAAATTTTCGCGACCACGGGCAAAGGTTCAGAAGAATCAGTTTCGTTAGCATTAGCTTCTTAATCAGGCGTGCACATCTCCATGCACATGATGAGATCAGTTAGTATTTTTTGTCTGTAGGTGTCAAACAGGGTCAATTTTGTGTTAAAAGGCCTACTCAGTACTCTCAGTATTTTTTATGCCGTTGTATAATAATGATGAAAAAATAAAACGTGATACCAAAACGTGATAAAAGTAGGGGTGAAGATGAAGATAATGACATCTAATTCATGCCTTTCTATTCTTACATTATCATCATTTATGATTGAGAAAGTTTTAGAATTGTCCGAAATTTGACATCACAGTTTTTTAACGGATCTCCACGTTTCGAGACTCTCTGAATCCAAAAAACAAGTTTTTACCATGGCGTAGGACTGTTTGTCTATCCGTCCGTGAACACGATAACTATGGAAAAAATTAAAAGATCAAATCCATCTTTGACACACTTTTTAAGGCCCTAAAAGAAAAAACGAGTTCGTTAACCCGCTATTTTGGATAAAAATTCAAAAAGTGAGCGCATTTTGAAAATCCCAATGACTTTTTACGATAAAACGAACATTCTCAGAGTTATAGCATTTTCAAAATTGTTAAAATCAATCGAAATTCCCAATTTTAAGCCAAGCAACGCACGATATGAAAAAAAATCAGAAGGAGAAAACATTGCTTTTCAAAAGCCCTACAAAACTGTCATAACAAATTTTTGGATTTTCTTGAAAAATAAAAAATTCCATTTTTTATCGCACAAAAAATAATGAAAAATTCCATTACGTGGTTAAACTATGTAGGATTCGAAAAAACTAGAATAAATAAAAGATTTGTTGAAAAATTATGAAATTTACGAAAAAAACAAGATTGAACAAAACCTGTTTATAAATGTTTGTCGAAAATCGAGCGCGCAGCGCAAGTGTCACGACGAAAATGTGTACCTCAAAGCCTACAGAGCTTTGAGAAACTTGATCTTCGACTATACTTAGTTAAGTAGACAATTCAGAATATGAAGACGCATATAAATACTGCCATCTAAAAGAGATAATTTTGACATAGTTTTATTCAAGCATATCAAATGCAAAGAATAAATATTGGAGCGCGAAGCGTAAAGTATAATTTATTCTACGCGCAAAGCGCGGGATTCAGCAGACGCGCGCCCCAGGTGGTCTCAAAATAGCGAGCCGCGCGCGTAGCGCCTGATGAGAATGTGCCTGCTAAGTGGGCAGATTTTTTTACCCATTTTTTTCTATTGTTTCGAGTTATTAACTTGGTCCGTTAAAAAACGTTCATTTACTCTACAATTGTAATTGAATTTTATGAACTAATACTACTTATTTTTCTTCATTTGTAAACATTTCAAATTTTGAAAAAATTTATTTTCTGAACCTTAAAAGCTTATTTACTTATGAAGATTCAATTAAAATTCAAAATTAAAAGTAACGTAGGGTCCTATATTTCAGTTGAACTAGCAAAAGTGCATGTCACAAAAAATACACCTTCTTATTTAACAAAGTTAAACAGAATCATGAGATGAATTTCAACCATCAGCATTCAAACTTTTTTGTTCATTATTAATAAATTTAGCATAATGATATATCTTAATAAGAAATAATGCTTAAAAAATACAACTTCATCAATATTGCCTGCAAAGAAATTAAAATGATACCTAAAAATATTGAAACTTCATAAAAATATTAATGTTAGATTTCCATTGCTAAAGTTTCCCGTCAAAGGATATTGAAAGTCGACTAAATTAATTTGAGTATTTAAATTTTATTTAATTACACTGAAAGCTTCCCTTTCTCTATTTATATCTACACAAATAATACGCATTCTCATTTAAAAGTTTGATAGTGATGAAAATGATTGAAAAACCTCACTTTTTACATAAATTTGATTCTTTCATCTTCTAAACCATTTTTCTTTTAATCTGAAAAAACCCACAGGAGTATTTTCACACGCAAAAAAACAAAACT
>NC_046663.1:2398448-2429303 GCF_010883055.1 Belonocnema kinseyi | reverse complement strand
CAGTTCAAATCGGAATTCAAAGCGAAAAACTAAACGCGTTGAATGTCGATTCGAAAGACTCTCGAACTGCCCACTTCCAATCGGAATTAAACTTGAAAATCTAAACGCGTCGAATGTCGATTTAAAACACTTTTGAACTGCTCACTTCTAATTGGAAATAAGCTCGAAAAAATGAACGCGTCGAATTTCTATTCGAAAGACTTTCGAACTGCTCACTTCGAATCGGTTTTCTAACGATTCCATCTAAGGGCGTCAAATGCTGATCCGAAAGACTTTCGAATTGCCCAATTTGAATCGGTTTTCTTCGATTCGAGTTGAGGACGTCGAATGCCAATTCGAAATACAGTGAAACTCTTCTATAGTTCCGATTTCGGGGCTGACTTTGGATGGCAACTAACTCATTATAGCCTGCTCTACTTTTGTCCTTTCACGCCTGACTGCAAGGCGCATGTCCTGCGCACCCCGCCCAGCTCTTTTACGTCTACATGCGGCGCGGCGTCAATTGTCGGAAAGGCTAAAGAAGGGAGGGCTATTAAAGATTTTCACTGTACTTTCAAAGTGTCCACTTCGAATCGTTTTCTTCCCGATTTGAAGTGGCCTCTTCGAATTTCTTTTAAATCGACTTTCGAGGCGCCTTAAATTATGCACCAGTTCGGTTTGAAACGATTTGCACAATCCTAGTTTCTATCTCATTCAAATCCAGAGTCTTTGTGTAAAATGTAAGAGAAATTGATGTTTTCTGATAAGTTTTAAGAGGATTCTATTGTTACATCCAAAAAGGAAGAAAATGACTTGTTAAAAATAATTATTTAAAATGCTTCACGTTTTTGAACGAAATCTAGGATTTCGAAACAGGGATGAGAATAACTTCCGAAGGTCAAGATAACTACTCACTATTCTATAAATAAATTGAAATGCAACTGAATATTCCCACCTGAATATCTCCACCTTAAAATAAAGGTAGATCTTAATGATTGGGTTTTTAAAGAAATGGTAAATATTTTGATTTCTGAACTCGTTGATTTAAACCTACCAATTTTTATCATCCAAATTGCACTGGCAAAACTGGGGATCACTAGAATATTTCAAGATCTCTTTAAAACTGGTTTTTTGCTACTCAGTCAAATTTGCTGTCGTTGGTTTGGAAGTTGGTGAGCATACCCGAGCACAGGAATCCACACATTCGTACATTGTCAAGTACCGACTCAACTTTGATATGACTACCAATCGTATTTCGAATTTTTCGTTACTTTTGTACAAAGCCAACACTTTATAAACTATACGAAATTATTACGTTAACCAAAAACCATTTTTTCTTTAGTTGTATCATATAGTACTGCTATTTCTCTTTAATTTAAGAGTCGCAGAGTTTAATTACCATGTTGGCCTGTGGTATTTAAAGCAAATGCTCAAGACATACCGGGACATATCTTGTAATTTCAAATTGGCGTAACTTGGCAAAGAAAAATGGTAATTGAGCTCTGCGAATCTCAAATTAAAGAGAAAGAGCAGTACTATATGATACAACTAGAGAAAAAATCAAAAAAAATTTGTGTATTCTGTACATCACCTCAAAAGTAGCCAAATACGCCAATTTTTGGATACATAACCTCAAATATATTAAAATCCTGACGTAATGGACCAATTCTGACCCCGGATTTGGATTCTGCGTGAAAAATTACTTCGGAAATGACCCTCCACTTTCCAACAACTGACATGAGCCCATTATTCGATGGCCTGTGTTCCTAATTATTTCAACTTTTTTTTTAATTAAGCTTTAGCCTATTGGTTCATCAATGACAGCCAAGTCATCCATGATTTAAGATCATGAGAAAATTAAAAAAAAGTGAAATTTTCGGTGCAAATAGAAGAATAAACTGTGAATTTGTTCTTGAAAAATTTCAAAAACAATGATAATTATGTTCTTGAAAGCAAATTCACTATGTTAGGATATTACTATTTTGATAAAAAGAAGTCACTTTGCAGCAGAGAATTTTTTTCTTCAGCACTGCTTTTGACTTTTGACAAACAAATATATTTCCACAAAATATAATTTTTTATATGACAAGAAATAATCCAGCGATTGATATGTTTTTTTGAATGTCTGTCTAGAAATTGATTCAACAAAATGAAAATAACAATAATTTGGCGCTTAAAAAAAAATGTAGCTTCAAAGTTCAAGGTTTTTTCAGCAAAATTATAATTTCAAAATCTTGCGTTAAATATATATCGAAAACAAGTAAATTTTATTTTAAATTTGGTTAAAAGTTCATAGAATTAAAAGCACATCATACTCTTCTAATCTGTCCCAAGGACACGAATAAATATTACGTGATTGATGAGTAATCATAAAAAGAATTTGCATTGAAATGGAAACTTTTGGGGAGTTAAAAATATAAGATTCGTCGCGTGCTATATAATTTGTTATCATATTCATTATTTGAAAGAATAAATATTGATTGCTTGACTGATTATATGAATATTATGAAGAGTGATACGCTTTCTATTAATAACAGGGAAATAATTTTCTAAATTGTCTAATTTTATTTAATAAATAAGGTCTTAAGTAAAAAATACATCACTTTATTTTTTTAATATAAAATGAAGCTCTTTGCTTTTGAATCTGGCTTTCATTAGTCTATTAATTTATTAATCTATTTCTGGAAATTTTTGGCTATTCGTCCTAATTCTTTCGAATTCGTCATCAATTCTTTAGAATTCACAATCACCGCTTCAAATTTCAAATTTTTTTATGTTGTCTATGACAATCTGAATTCCCAAAATATCCAAAAATTTGGAAGCATGTGTTCAGGAAGGGAAGCATTGTCTTAATTATATATTGAGTTTTTAATTTGTTACCAAATAATTTATTTTCTGCTCATCATATTCTCACAGCAATTTTTTGATTGACAATATTATTTCAACCAAAATTTAAAAAATCAGGAAAGTCATGAAAAAGAAGAGTTAAGGTAGGGCTTTACATTTTTTCCCCATTATTTTCAAGCAACCCCTTAAATACAGTTAATGGCTTCTTCCATTATGAAATATGTTCCAAATTTATTGTAAAGTCAGTTCCGACAGTAATATTATAATAAAACAATCTGAAGTGATTTTCATTGTTGAAAAATGTCGACCTTCTTAAATCTTTAAGAAATTTTGAAAAAACCTATAAAATAAATGTAAACACTTCTAGTAAAGATGTGATCCCCACAATATTTTAAATTAATACCATATTACATAAAAATATTACAAAAATCTCCCGGCGTTTTGGTTATTACTAAAGGTCGATTTCTTTGCCCATATCTTTATGAGTTTTTCCACGTTTATTTTTGATAGATTTTCGACACCACTAGTTTAATAAAAAAAATTTGCTTATATTTTGATTATTCGGAAGTGTCGACTTCCTTACTTGGATATTTAACGGATGCCAAAACGACACTTAAAATAATTTCAAACACTTTTCCCGCTAGAATATGTTTTCCACATTTACGTTGAATTGTTTTCTGACCCTCATAGTATCATAAAAAATCTACCGTGTTTTTCGTTTTTGGAAAATGTTGATTTCCTTGCTCTCATCGCTAAGGGATGGTAAAAGAATCAAACCTTAAAACAATTTCTTACACTTTTTCAGAAGGAATATTTACCTCGTTTTGAATCGATTTCTGACCCCTATATTATAATCGAAAAATCCTGCGAGATTTTTTTTATAAAACTAATGTAGTCTAAAATAATTTACAATAATACGTGGGAAACGTATCTTATCAGAGAAAGTCTTCTAATTTATTTCAAGGGTTGTTTAAAGATCTCTTAGAGATTTAAGCAATTACACCAACATTTTCCAAAAACCAAAAAAAATAGAGGATTTTAAAAATTATATCCTGTGCAGAAATTGCCTTATTTTCCCTTATTTAGGAAAAGGGCCGCATCGGGTCCGGCTCAGGATGCCTGATTAATAAATTTATGTAACGGCCCTGATCCGGCCTGTTTACGGGCCGGAACTATAGAGTTCTGTTTTTAATTTTCAACAATGTAGGATTTTATTTTTGAAACCTTAAAATCGAAAATATTGATTAGTAAGCCTCTTGATATTTGAGCATTCAATCCGGAACAATGCAAAGGATTTTTTAGTCCGTAGTTTGCAATTAACATTCTTGAAGTACCTGAAAAAATATTTGTTGGTTGGAAAGATTCTATTACGATTCTATATAAGATAACTATTTTGGGCGAAATTCAGCTATTTGGTTTAAAATGAACTTTTATGTTGAAAATTGATCTTTTTAGTTTAAAGCAAATTAAATATTTTTTCGGTTTGAATTAGAATTTGTTTGTTACAAATTATTCTGTTTTAGTTAAAGATTCAACTGTTTTGTTGAAAATTCGTCTTTTTAGGGTGAACTGAATTGTTCTTGAAATGAAACTAAAAATATTTTTGGCTGAAATGACGATCGAAGACAATCCATTTTTTTATAGTAAATTCTACTGCTTGATAAAAAATTCATCTCTGCGTGGATCAAAATTAAACTTATTTGCTGATTTTTTTTTCTTTCTGAAAATTATTTTTTTTGGCTGTAAATTTAACTTTTTTATTTTTGATTGATTGATAGTAATATCGACACTTAAAATTTAACGGTTTCATTATCAATATTATAAATTGCGTAAGTTGTTCCAAGGCGAGCAAATTTAATCAAAGAATATTACAAATATCTTTTACAGATAAGAAAAGAAAAAGCTGCACTAATTTATTCAGATTTTTATGTTCTCCAGGTCGCGTAAAAAACACATACATAAAAATATAAAAATTATGAGATTTACATTTTTGCGAACATATTTTGATATAGAGTTAATATGATGATGAATTTTCAGCCTAAATACGAATTTTGGACAAAGCTGTAAAATTTGTGAGCCAAGTAGTTTCACTTCATTTATTTCTTGATTATTTTAAACAATAATAAAACAGTTAAATTTTCAATAAAATTAGCTGTTTTTCTAGCAAAAAAATGAATATGCAATAAAATAGGAAACATTTTCAACCATATAGTTGTTTTTTCTACCAAAATAGTTGCATTTTCAACTAAAAGGGACTTTTAAGCCAAAAGGATGACTTTTGATAAAATTATCGAATTTTCAACTAAGTTAATAAAATGTATAACCAGATTTATCAGGACTTTTTGCCTAAAAAGTACCGAAAAAGTCCTAATTCATTCTTTGAACATTTTTCTATGCCTGAATAATTCTTGAGACAAACGTACTATTTTTTTATTTTATTATTTTATTTGCATAAACTAATACGTGCTATGATTATTATTTGCTAATACATATACTGATAAGACGATAGCCACGTTCTTCATATCGTTTTTTTATACTCACATAAAAAGTAAAATAATTAAAGAATTATGAAAAAAATTAAAACAGAAGCTTTCAAAATTAAAAATCTTCGAAATGAAATTCTTAAATTTAAACACTCTCACTAAAAAAGAGTTGAACTTGCATAATAAGTTGACTATTTCAATATTAAAGTTTCTAAAATTATAGAAATCTCAATCTTTATCAAATTAAAAAAATATGATTTAATGTAAAAATGGATTAGACACACTTTCCTTAAATCTAAAAATAACTTCACTTCTTGTTTCACCATTCAAAATGAAAAAATTTTCAAGGCCGAACGTTTAAAATTTAATTATTCTATAAACAGGTTTACAAGAAAAAGTAACTTTCAATGGGAAATATTAAAAAGTAGAAACATAAATACAACAACAAATTTGAGCCACACAGATTCATGATGATTTTTTGGGGCTATGACTAACCTAACATTTGAAAGTTGCATTAGGAAGTTATAATATTATTTTAAGTGACTAGTGCGCACTGTTGAATAAAAGAAAGTTGAAAATAAGGTCAATATTATTTTAATTAATTTTCTTATTAACAATTATTTAGTCGAATATCTCAAAGCGAATAGTTGCTTTGACAATTGCTCAGGTGGCTGACAGCGCAGTTCAGTCACACTGCGTAGAGTCCCATGTTAAAGAATATGAACTTAGTTAAGTAACGAAGTAGCGCCATCTAGTTGAGATAAAACAAACTACAGCTCTATTCGGGCACCCCCTTTACCCCGCTCCTCCATCCGTACCATGCAAATTATAATATATTTTTAAATTTAGATTTACAGGAAAAATAATTTACATAAACAAACCATTTTATGCAATATAGGAAAACATAAAATAGCGTATGATCGAAAATGCATTGGGTTTTTTTGGTATTACATGAAATGGTTTTCTTGTGCAAATTATTCTTCCCAAAATTCTAAATGAAAACAATATTTAAACAGAAACATTAAGCCCAACGCTTGAGTACTACACCGAACAGATCGGTCTCTTTTTCAATTTAAAACTAAAAATAATGTAAATTTGTTTGAAATAGAAAATGTAAATAATTTCGAGACGTGATTCATATGATCAGTCACTCGTTATTTACATGTCCGCCATGTTCCTTTATTGCTGATCTTCCCCTTGTACCACACAAGCATCAACACAGACGCCATCTAGGGGAGATAGAAATCACTAAAAATCGTTCACATTTTTTAACTTTTTAAACTGCGCTTGCGTCGCGTTAAAAAAAATACATAATTTGTGTTTGTCCCAAGGATTAATCTTGTCTCTGTCGAGTTTTAAAATTAAATTTTTGTTTATTTCCGTCAACTTGACATAAAATAAAATAACTTAAATTTCAAAAATGAATTACAAATAATTATTCACTGCCCGGATAAATGTTATATCATACTTTTTTTAATAACTTGAAGAAGACCTGAATTACAATTACTAATTAATTATTGTATAAATATTATAAGACATATAATATTGTACACAAATAATCGAATTATATTTATATTATTAAAACTAATATCTTTTGCTTGAAGCTGAATGTTCTTATTACCTTTTTATTATATGTCGAAACATTCAAAATGCTGAATCAAAAAAATTCTGTTTTTTCCGAATTTTATTATTTATTTATTTTTTATCTGTTATTACTGTTTATTTTTTTTGCATCTGTTGCTCAACAATTCTAATTTAGGATGAAGAAATTACTTTGAATGCTTTTTCCAATCATGATTTATCATAAATATTAAATATAAATATTTATGTAATTCAAAATCAGCGCGCTAACAGTGACCAATTGGGTGGTGGGCACGACGCAAGCGCAGTTTTAAAAGTTCCCAAGATTGGGAAACTGCTCCAGATGTTACATTCCCCTAGATACCCAGATGTGCAACTACATTCAGAGGAATAAATTTGAGACTGAACGTTCTATCAAATGCTCATTAGGAGACCAATAAAATTTAAGCTGCAACAAATTTAACACCATCGTTTTTCTGTGTAACCGAATTCGAACTTTATTTATCACTTTGTAATTATTCAATCTCGAATGCTTTTAATTCGAAATAATACAATTTTGATTACTTTGAATTTTAAATGATCTATTTTTAAAAATCCGAATCGGAAAATATTACATCTTTGACGTATTGCAATCGTCCTCTTGAAATTTTCATCTGAAAGCATTGAAATGCGAGATTTTTGAATTCAAAATAAAATTGTTCAACTCTGAAGGCTTTGAATTAGAAATAAGAAAGTTTCAATTTCTTCCTTAAGAAATGGTATAAATTTGTAAATATAATTTATTATATAAATAAATTTAATTTAAAAATATCAAATATTTAATAAATATTGAGATTACTTTTTTACTAAAAAGGATTGCTTTCCAACAAAATACATGAATTTTCATCAGAATACATTAATTTTTAGCATAGAACAGTTAAATTTATTGTTTAATAATATAATTGACATCTTATTAAAATTAAAGAAATATTTCAGTTTTCAAACAAACAGATAAATTTTTAACGAGGATTAAATTGCTACCAAAGGGTGAAATTTCGAACCAAATAAAATGAATTTTTCCACAAAATTGTTCAATCAAACGAGATTATTTTTCAATGGAACAGTTGCATTGTCAGCCAAAAAAAAACCAATTACTCGCTAGCGAATGCATTAAAAAACGTATTTTTAAGACAAGAGATAAATTTTCGACCTGAAAAGATTTTTTAGTCAATAAAGAAAGAAAAATTGTATCCGAAATGTTTAATTTCCATGCAAAAAAATTATTTTTTACAGAATGGATGAATTTACAAACCGAAAATATGTTTTTTTAACAAAAAAAATAAAGTTTTAACCAAACGGTGACATTTTGATAACTTTTCTCCCAAAAGAGACGAATTCTCAACTCAATACATGAATTTTCAACCAATTCAATTGTTGGATTTCCGACTAAAAAATAGAATGTTTTATTTTACAGGTAAAAAGTTAATTTTTCACTAAATAAAATGTATTTTCAACAAAATAGTTATTTTTTCAAACAAATTCTAGATTCATCTTTAATCAAGAAGATTAATTTTGTACCAAGAAAGGCACATTTTCAACAAAACGGATTAATTTTTAATAGAACAGTTAATCTTTTGCGAAAAAACGATTTTTAAAGAAAATAGTTGAATTTTCAGCAAAAAAATGGTCCAGTCAATAAATGAAAAGTTTTACACAAAATGTTGAATTTTCATGCCAAATTATGAATTTTCAACAAAAGATTTAAATTTTCAAACCGAAAATATATTGGTTGGCCTAACAAGGTAATTTTTAACAAAATAATTTGACTTTAAACAGATAAAGATAAAGATAAAGATAAAGATAAAGAGGGCGATTTAGTGTAGTTTTAAATCACTTAAATTTCTAGAATTAATTGAGCTTCAACAACCATATCTAAATATTATTCCTGAAAACGTAACCACATTTATAAATAACATTAAAATTTTCAGATAATATTATAATTTATAATAATTTTTTGGCATGATATGCTACTACTCGGAACTGCAAATCCTTGAGCAAAAATGTATTTCTATACAATGAAAATGGTTTTCAATCAATGTATCTTTTTTATTTCAACTATATCTCCACCAAGGCTTCGATTGTTTAAACAATATGTTTTAATATCTGAGTTGCGGGTAAAATTACTACGCCTTAGAATTATACATAGAATCCATGTGTCGTATAATTTCTTTAAGAATTCGTTCTTTTATCAAAAGAACACAAAAAAATAGTGTTGATTTATTTGATAGCCATGCTTTCCATGTTTCTCAAACGATTGTAAAAATCTTGTAAATTTTGATTGGTGGAATTGTAAAAAGGAAGGGGGTTCTATCCGTAGCCTGAACCACACGTAGACCATAATTTTCGACAAGGACGAGATAATTGTTAGTATATATACAAGTAAAAATATTAAAAATCCATTTAGTCAGAGTCTGAGAAATAATTTTAAATCTATTTTTCTGTGGCTGCAACAAAATGAAGATTTTTGTCTTCACGCTTCTCTTCACGTTTGGGATATTTCTGGCTTCTGTTCGTGAGTAGTTTATTCTATGCCCTTTTTTTACGCAAAAACTTCAGTCAAAGTCAACTCTTTAGAAAGTAGGTAGATCCGCGCTGTTGTAAAAATCTCAAAAATGAGCGGTCTGAAACAAAAACACTGAACAGTTTTGGATTCAATATGACTCTAGTAACCGGCTGAACTATGATTACTTGAAAAAATGTATTTTAACTATATTTTTCGGGTGCAAAAAACTGTTCAAAAAATTATATTTTGTGAATATAAAAAAAATTCCAAATGTTAAGTTGCCGACTCGGGTGAACCAGGTCGCGCACCAAGTAGTTTAGCACGTATTCTACGAGAACGTTTAAAGAATTTAACTTGTGCCAACTGCCAATACCACTACCAATGGTGAGACGATGATCCGAATACACCAGATCGAGCACCAAGTACGTTCATACATATTCTACGAGAAATTAAAAAAAATTTAAATTGTGCGAATAGCGAAAACAATTCCAAATGTTGAGTCGACAACACGGGTGAACATGGTCGCGCAATAGGTAGTTTAGCACGTATCCTACAAAAACTTTTTAAAAATTAGAATTGTTCCAACAAACAAAATAATTTTCACTAGTAAGTTGAAGATCCGTGTGAACTTGATCGTGCACCAGGTAGGTTAGCACGTATTATATAAAAACTTTTTTTAAATTTGAATTGGTTCAACAAATTAACTTCGAACAGTAAGCCGACGATCCGCGTGGAACGGATAACGCAGTAGCTAGTTTAGCACGTATGCTACAAGAAAGTGTTCACATTTTAAATTGTTAAAACGGCCAAAATAACTACCAGGTGGTATAAATACCAGAAGTAAACACCAAATAACTACTTAAATGAAATTTTGAATCACATGGTGTACGATTCAAAAAATTGCAATTTTTAAGGTTCTTGTAGAAGACGTGCTAAAGTAACTAACGCAGGATCCGGTATACCCCAATCATCAACTTACTATTTTGGATTGTTTTGGTTATTGATCAAATTTAAATTTCAAAAAACTTTAAGTAAATGACGTTTCAAATTACCTGGTAAAGCATCCGGCGCACCGGGTGGTCAAATTATGATTGGTATTTATTTTAAGAGATGGCACAACTTGAGTACTTAAAAAGTTCTCGTAGAATACGTGCTAAGCTATCTGGTGCATGAAGCGGTTTACCCTGGTCGTCGACTCTACAGTTGGAATTTTTTTTGTTATGCACAAAATTTCAGTTCTTCAAAAGTTCTTGTAGAATACGTATTAAAGTACCTAGTGCTTTAGCTAGATATTTCCAAGTGTCTTGCCATGTTTGAGTCATCCAAACTTCTTTCACGCGGGTTCTTAAAAAAATTGCGCAGAGTCCAATCAAAGAAAATATTTATACAACAATCCTTTTAAAAAAGTGAGAAAAATTGAGTATATTGTGTTCATCTTTGAAAAGTTTTTCGAAGTTTAATTTCAACAAAATTACGTTCGGCCCTGGGCGAAGCATGGCAGAGGGCCATTAGCTATCCCTTGTTAATTTCAAGATTTACGAAATTCTTATTTTTCTTAACTTTGTCAAAAAATCAGAAAGCAATTACATTTTTTAGTCACTCAAGTTCATACTCCTTCAAGCTGATGCTCATTTAAGGCAAATAATTTTTTGTGAGATTGCCAAATAATTACAATTACCTTTGAAGAATAACCCAGTAGATTTATAATAATTTAGAACTACATGCTTATTGTAGAAGATTAAATTAAAATTGTATTGAAATATGACAAAAAGGCACAATTTTCGTTAAATTAAAACGTTTATGTTTTTTATCTTAATTAATGAAAAAACGATTGAAGATGGTATCTTTATCCATTCCAATAATTTTAAGGTTGGATAAAAAATTTCGGTAACAGAAAATCCCTATACTTCTTCTTACAGATTCAGTAATTGAGCCACCATCTCACGCACAACAATTTGCGGCACGACGTGCAGCAGGCAATTTAAAAACCTATTCATAGGTATACAACATAATTTTTTTCAAACTGATTAATGATAATTTGCAAGTATTTTTCCACTCATTTTTAATTATTTTAGCCATTATTATTCGTTTAAATCATTTTAGCCAAAACATTGTAAGAAGTTATTACTTCTCGAGATAAATGAAATCGTTCATGTATGTCAAAGTAATATTTTTTGTTCAAAATATTTTGCAATTACATAAGTAATTTCTATTTGTATAACATTGTTTCACTAATTCGTGAAAAGATAGAATTTTCTGAAATTAAAAAGGAATTATCAAATATTAGAGTACGATTTTTTCTTTAGTATGTTTGGTAAATATTTGAAGAAATTTTAAATTGTTAAACAATTTTTCATTTATGTAAATAGTACAAAGTTACCACTTTCTGGTAGGAATGACGCAGTTAATAAGCATAAGCGATATTTACGTTGTGAAAGACGGTTTTTAATTATTTGAACAATTTTTGATAACAACTTGATTATTTTGATGCAAAAAATGCTGGAAAAAATGTGATTTTTTTTAAATCTTTTAAACTTTGTCGCATATTAACTAGCATTTTTTAATCTTATCGATATCAATCTAAAAAATTAACATAATAAAGTAATTAAAATAAATGAACAAAAAATTTTTTTTAGTATTCAACTGATTCACATACCTCATTTCAGAAGTGTTTGGCAATATTACGATTCCAAGATTTTTCAATCTCTCTTTATTTTCTGCCACAATCGACCTTCTTTTTTGGACAGAATGTCTGAAAAATCCTGAAAAATAAAACTCCCGACTCATTGAAATTCCCGAATTGGAATATTTCCGAATAATAAAATTCCGGATTGAAAAAATTCCTAAACCGTTTATAATACTGTCGAATTAAGGAATTCCCGAATAATGAAATTGCCGACAGAAAATTTGCCGAATCATACAAATTTTCGAACTGGAAAATTCATGAATTTAAACAAACCTTAAAAATACTATTTCCAACACAAATATTTAATTATTGCATTTTTAACTAATAAATAATATTTACAAACAAATTAATTGGTGAAATTCCTTTATTTTCTAGTTCGGATATTTTCTGAAGCAGCAATTTTCTTTCGGAAATTTTATTATCCGTGAATTTGCAAATTCGATAATATTATAAACTCTCTGGAATTTAAAATTCTATAATATTATAACCTCTCAGGAATTTTATTATTTGATAATTTTTCAATCTGGGAATTTCGTAATTCAAGATATTCAAAGATATTCCTTTGAGGACAAATTCAAGGATGTATAGTCCAGATTCGCTTTACAGATGGCGCTGTAAAGCGCAATGTCTCGTTTGCTATTAGAATAGTCTTGCAACTGTATTTGTGTATTTGTGTCCCAACTCCATGTGGACATAATTGGAAAATTGCTTTGTGACACCGATCACTTGCTGCAGTTTCTGGTCTGAACTAGCGAATAGCTTCAGGTCATCCATTTATAGAAGATGTATCACTTGAATACCATTCTCATTATCATAGATTCTGAACCTATGGGACTACTTGATTCGTGCACCCCAAGATATCATCGTACGACTTAGGAAGTCAATGATGCATGGACAGATTTTGTAAATTCTTAAGACTCGAAGCAAATATTCATGCAGATTTGGAGGCTTGAGTCACTTGGGCTTTCCAAAACCGCTGAACCATCTAAAGCTGTGATTTAAGACAGCTCTATTCCAGGATTATAGTTAGTTCTTGTCTTCTCCAGTTGGATTGACGGAACATCTAAATTTCTTCTGCTCATTTTTCCCAAAACACCGGACCAATAGTTAGTCATGTCTTCCAGTTCAGGGACTTTTTTGTCTTTCTGGTTAATTTATTTTACATTCAGTTCGCGATAGAACCTTTTTTCATCTGCCTGAAAGGTTCGATTTTGTTGCCTTTTAACATTTCATTTCTTGTACCAATGCAGTATAGCATTAAGAAAATGAAGTCTCTACCGTTGCAAGTCTATAATCTCACCCAATATTTGTTGTATTAATATCTCAATGTACCAAGGGCAAATGATTTTAGTAAGATGGTTTATCAGCCTTCTGGTGCAACTTCTTTCTTTGTGTTGAGTCAATCGAGTCAATTTTCTTCTTATTTGCTAAAATCCATACTCAACATAATCTCTCATGGTGGATCTCGATTCTTTCCTAGAGAAAACTGCTGAGGAGAAAACTGTTGAGGTGTTTTAATAGTGCATACAAATCATTTGTGATGTTAATCTTGGACCGATATTTTCTTTGTGTTGGTTCTACATTTATAATGTCTAGTAAAGCATGACCAAAATTTCTTTCAAACTGTGGCAGCTTTTCTGGGATTTCGCTGTTCACGTCATTGTTAATAATCTCTTGATGTGCTTCTAGTTGATCAGATACTTGATATTCATTAACCCTAGCAACTATGTCTTTAGCTTCAATCAGATCTTCGTTGTCAACATCCTTCTAGAGGAATTCATCAATAGGATTCTACGGTACCACATCCATTTTGGTGGCAGCTATTTAAACAGCCTGAAGCAATCTATTTACAAAATATTGAGCGTTTTTGATCCGCTAGATTCGGCTCATTTATTCATGTGGTTAGCTGTGGATAATTCATTAAGAACAGTCGATGTTGCTTGCTCGTAACACTTTGCCCACTTTTCTCTGACAAAAAATAAAGGCGCGTAACATCTTCTTCCATATGGTATGTATTTTTTAATCACCTCATTGGTTGCTGAACCTCTGTTTCTGCCTTTGGTTGCATTAGGCCATCTAACTCTCGACAACGCTGTGGTGCTGGACCATCAAAAGTTTGAGGAAGAACATCAATTGCCACTGGTTGATAGTGTGACGTGGCTTCTTTTAACTAAAGTTCATTGCCGTAGTTTTTCCACGCCGTACCTACCACAGTATTTCTATTGAAATACCACAGTATTTCTGTTGAGATGATTCGCTCCAAATATCCGACGTTAGCCAAAGCATCCTCCGCAGGCACAGTTGATGTTCCACTGCTTACCGTTTGTCGCAGATGTTCTTGCTGGCCAGTTGTTTGATTAGTGAGATTGGCCTGCCGCTCCAGCAGCTCCCATTATTACCGTCTCGCATGTTTAGGCTTTCAGCACAGTGGCGGCTCCAAGGGCGCCTGATGATCCTCGGAAGGCGACGAGCGTTTTAAAATCTTTAATATGCTCTTCATAATAATTTATGTGTTTTTGTGTTCTTCTTAGTGCCTTTTCTTTTCGTTCTCTGTCTGCCTGGTATAGGAAACCTTATCAGTAGGTATAAAACCTAATTGTTATTATTAACTCTTTAAAGTTGTAGGCTCCAGAAGCTGCGATCATGGTTTCTTAAAGCAATCATTTCCGACGTAACCAGAATGTGTACGCTGTTCACTGCTTTTCCTTTTATTCTAGAAGGTAAGCAAGAGCGAGAAATTTACGCAAGATACTTAGTACAGCACTCTTCCTTGGTTGTTCTCCGTTTAACAAAGTAGTACTCATTCATATAGTTTTTTTAAATATACTGCTCAAACGAAGTTATTCTTTCAATAGAATTAATTAATTTAGTCATACGCACCCTATGACCAAATTAATTAATGCTATTGAAAAAATAAGTTCGTTATTGATACGACGGTCGAAGAAAATTGACATTGTGGACATTTAGGGCCGCTGTAAAAATCTTACACAGTGTGTCCAAACAAGTTATTGGCCCCAAATTCTCTGGGTTGGACAAGTTGCCTCTTTTTGGTACGAGTATAGTGCATCCTAACACCAGCGACTACTGAATCCACGTTTCTGACTTTAAATATAAAGTGAATATGCGGGTCAGATGTTGGCGTGTAAAAGTAAAATTCTTCTCTAGAAGTTCTTGATACCATCTGATTCTGCAGTAGAAAAGTTCTTCGAACCTTTAGTACTTTTTTCATCTCTTCAGCAGTCGCAAAGCTCCTTAAAGTGGATGATATTAACAGATATTCTTTCAGTTTTTTTTATCTTTAAAGATTTCAATAGAATAAAAAAATTAATATCATTTAAAAAAAAATTGTAAATGATTCTTTATTTGAAAAAATTGATAAACAGTTTAAAATTTAGAAAGATTTTTATGAATTTAAAACAATCTCAGATTTTTGGAGATTAAATAAGTTTTTAGAGAACTTTAAAAGGTTTTTCAAAAACATGTATAAAAATTATGAATATTTCTCAAAAATGGAAAAATATTTACTAACATTTCAAATAGTAGCCGAAAACAGATTTTCTAACAAAATTTTACAAAATCCTACCATTAGAGCATATCAACGATTCCCTATTCCCCCCCCCCCCATAATTCCAAATGGAGCTCCTATTGATAAGATAACATAATGAAAATGAGCAACTACATAATGAGTATCTTGTAAAACAATACCAATTAATGAATAAGCTAATGTTTCTCCAGTTATCCAACCAATACAAAATAAGAAAATAAATACTAAAGCTCATATAATTGATAAATTGAAATGAATTTTTGTTTTTCATTTTGTAAAATAAATAAAAAGTAGGAACAATTCTGATAATCTTGATAGATATTTTAAAGGTTCAGAAGTTTTAAAAGCATTTATAAATTATATGAAATTTGAAAAGATTTTGAAAAGTGTAAAACAAGAAGCAGATTTTTCAAGACAGACATTTTCGACAGACATTTGTAAACAGGTTTTTTACATCTTTTTTTTCGTAACTTTCCTCGTTTTCCATAAATTTTTTATTTTAGTTTTTTATTTTCAATGTTATTTTTCACAAACGAAGCAAAAAGTACGCGTCCCATCACGAAGTGATTCTTAAAGAAATTGTAGATTTTTTTAGTATAATATTTTTGTTAAAAGCAATGTTTTTTCATATCGTGCGTTGTTTACCCTAAAATTTTCAATTTCGGTTAATTAAAAATTTTAAAAAATGCTATAACTCTGAGAATTTTCTTTTTAACGAAAAAAGTCATTATGATAAATTGTTTTTCCATTTCAATACTATAAATATCCGTACATAGAATGTTCAAATTCCGAAAAAAGTGGTCTCAAACATTTTCAAAATGCGCTCACTTTTTAAATTTTCATCAAAAATGGTTGGTTAACAAACTGATCCTTCCTTTTAGGACCTAAAAAAAGTGTGCCAAAGATGGATTGGATCCTTTCATTTTTTCATGAGTTATCGTGTTTACGGCTGGACGGCCGGACGGACAGACAGATATACAGAAGCCATGGTAAAAACCTTATTCACGAATTTAGAGGGTCTCGAAACGTGGAGATCCGTTAAAAAACTGTGGTATCAAATTTCAGACTATTCTGATAATGTTTCTAAAAAATGTTGACGATTGCATTTCGTTACCATACAATAAACATTTCACATTTTAATGGGATGAGAAAACTTATAAAAATATGTCGTTAAAATTATGAAATGATTTAGGTTTTATTTCAGAAGATTATTATATCAATTTTTTTATAGGATTTGTAATTTTAGTTTTATTTATGGCAAATTTTATGAAAAAACCAAACATTCCATTTTTTGAAGATGAATCTGCTATATCATCAGAGATGGTACCTTACCGACAGTAGATCAACCCTCAAAACCATGAAGGCAGAAAATTACCTAAAAATTAGCGTTATTTTCTTGAATTAAGAGTTCTTATTCTGATTCCTCTAATAGCTTAATTGGAAAAGCACCTGATTGGAAATCAGAAGTTTTGTGGTTCGATTCCCAATGGAGTGAAGAAGTAGCATCTTTTTTCAAGAAAAAATTTTAATTCCAATTTTTACCCAAACGACGCGACATTTGTTTTCAGCCGATAGAATAATTAATTGTACACTCACGTTTTCTTTTTGCAGAATTATCTGCTCCACGCAAACATGATACAGACGCAGACAATGCTCATCCAATCATTGATATTTATAATATTGAACATTGCGCAACTTTAGAAAAACACTTTGTCTCAAAACTTGCGTGACCTAAATACATTATTACAAAATATAAACTAAATCTTTTTCTTGAAATAGTGCCAACAAACTTGACCTTCACTTAAGAACATGCTCTTCGGTGACCACGTGACCACACTAGTCCCCGGTTATGAACATTTTTTTGGTGTTTACTGTGTCCACAAGGATTAAGATACCGTGTTTAAAATTTGACAGATTAAAGAAAAAGCACTAAAAAACGTTTGTATAAATCAATATGTTTATAATTCTAAAGAAAGTTTATTTATAAATTGATAAAAAAAAGATATTACCATTCGAGTTATAGCGATTTACAGATAATTTTTGGTTTGATGCATTTCAGATTTTTTGATTCGCGTGACACCAATTTTAAACTCAATCGCCTAAACCTTTAAAAAAAGTAATAAGAACAATAAAATTTGCACATTTGTTGCAAATCAACAAATAAGTATCTGCACACACGTAATCTATCATTATTTTTGGAGCATTTTTAGCGATTTCTAGCGCAGGAAAAAAGAAACTTTGAATGTCGATAAAGTCAAGATCACGTCACGAAGTTCGTTCATGAAATTTTCGTGTTGAATGGTTTTCATTTTTTTGGTCCTCACTACGTCCATACGGATTGAGATATCGTGTTCAAGATTTAGAAAGTTATACATAAAGCACTAAGGAACGTTTCTATATAACAAACTGTTTATAATTGCGAAGAAAGTTTTCTAGTCAAATAATACAGGAATAGGAAATAAACTTTTAACGTCGATAAAGTAGATGCCTCGATTAAAAATAATCAAGGAACACCTTAGAATGTTACACTCGAAAAACCGTGTGAGTCCCATCTTGAGAAATGCGCATCTTCAAAAAATAATTAAAATTTTCTGATGGTAAAAAATTTTTGTGAATTTTTGGTACTGGTTTGAAACAATTGTAAGTGAATAACAAAACGAAAAATAATAAAATTTCGCCCGTGGGCAAAAGACAAGGCGAGCCCGACACTGACTCCCGCCGGTTAGTTTTCTGTCAACAATAGTTATTAGCTGAGCGATTCAACGTCAAAAATTAGACGTCAAGAATTTTGGAATTTGGTTGGAGAACTCTGAAGAGTAAATTTTAGAACATTGCTAGTGTTGGTATGTTTCCAATTTGGAATTTATCTTTTATTTTTAGAACCAAAAAAATGGATTAGTCTAAAATTTGTGTCAGTACTCAATATACGCGAATGAAAAAAGCTGAAATACATCAAACCAACAATTATCAGCAAAGTGTTGTAACTCGAATCGTAACATCCTATTTGATCAATTTATAAATAAACTTTCTGAAAAATTAGAAATATATTGATGTGTACAAACTTTCTTTAGTGATTTTTATTTAATATCTTAAATTTTAAACACGATATCTCAATACGTGTGAACACAGCGAACACCGAAAAGGTGAGCATAACTGGAAACTAGTTTGGTCATGTGTTCACCGAAGAACATGCCCTTAAGGCAGTATTATACTTCGGAACTTAAAATTTTTTTTTTGCATTTTTTTAAAATGTACGTAAGAATGTCATTGAAAACAGCAGCATAAAATTATTATATTCAAAAGATGGGCGCGAAGAAAATTGTACCACAAAAAATGATCTTTAGTTTTTATAGCGAACTAAAGTGACACGGAGATTCAGTTATCACTTTTAGATTTTTTTACTTTATTTTCTAGGGGCAAAAAGTGTATAATTTTAGACAAGAGTATTTTTTTCTCATTTAAAATGAAAACCTAAATTAATCACTTTTATTGCAATTGTTAATAATAAAGTACGATGCTTTGTTTTCCACCTGAAAGCTTCTATCTTTCTAACAGCTTTTGGTATATTTTTTTCTTATCTCAAGACTGTTTCTGTGAGTGTGGCAATTTATTAACGTACGTCAGTTTGATATCTTATAAAATTGTCTTTCAACATGAAGTTTTTTTTGTAGCATGAAAATTTTAGTTTAAATTAGAATGGTAGTTTTTTATAATATAGATTATTTCTAAGTTTTATTATACTTAGTTTAGGATAAATGAAAGTTATTAGCTCAAATGCTGTTCAAAAATGCTAAAATTTATACATAATTAGCCATTCTTTACCAATAATGATTGGCATTACTTATTTCCTATTGTGCTATCTTTTGATAAATATATAGAATGAATATAAACATTGCTCCTTGAAACATTGCTACTTAAAACATTGTATACGCAAATTATATACTTGATGTATATTAATTCTGCCCAGCCATAATGATTAATTTAATGGAATTTTAAAGGGAAATAAGGTATATGTTTTTTTAGAATTTGTAAAATTATGAGCAATTGCGATACAAATATTAACACTTTTTTAACAAAATAATATTCAAGTCATTAATCCTGAAATTCTTAGAATCAGATAAGTATAAAAATAAACTGGTATGCTACATTTTTCTCGAATCACGAGGTCCGGGGCCAACCGGTTACTGGCCAGGCTGACCCTGGTTATATCCCATGGTCGGGAGCCGGCTGGGCACTGGTCAGGATAATGTTTTTGTAGAAATTACACATTTTTTAAGAGCCGTGATATTATCAAAGACGTGATTATGGATGTTAGGTGAATTATTACTTGAAACTTATAATTGAAAGATTTATTAGATCAGTGAAACAAAAACGAGCTTTTCAATTAAAAAAAAAAACATACAATTTTTTCGAACAATTTAACATTTTAAATTAAACTGTTATCGATTCTGCTATGCGCAATAACAGAAATGATAAAATTTTTATAAACTTCTCTATATTCAGACAATGTTTAGTCTGTACAATTTCAAATTTACCGCCATGTATAGCGCCTGCTGTGTCTGACGTCTGCATCGACTCTCAGTAATTTTCAGTTTTGCACCTGGAACGAGGATGCTCCTTGCACTCACGTCGCGTCGTCTCTTCGAAGTTCGCAAATCAAATCGAGACTCATGGTTAAAATCAACCTTATTTCAGTGATTAGTTTGAAACCCCCACTTAGTGTGCAAATAATTATTATTTTAAATTTAAATATAGTGTATACAGTTCTTACTTTCTTCCTTCCTAACCTTAAAGCACCATGTGGCTTCCAAATTGCTATGAGATTCTATCATCAGGGAATAAAATTCTACTCCAATTTTCTTGCCAGAATGGGTTCACTTGATTCGAACTTTTAAAGTTCACCGTAATCTTTACGCTAAGCCTTAAAAGACAAAAAAAGTTATCAATTTATCGCCTGAAGCAACATTTCTTAACCGCTTTTTGGCCGGATTAGTTGACCGGATCCCGGCCGGTATTGAAGCCGGGATCCGACCAGTTTACCGTGACGTTTTTAGCCGGATCCCGGCCGGATTCCACGACCAGCGCCCGGTTTAAAGCGAGGCTATCCGGCTGGGATCCGGCCGGATCCTTGATTGGATTCCTACACGGGATTAAATGGAAAAAAATTAAAATTGGAAATTAAAATGTTTTAAAAAAATATTTTTCTTTTTTAAATTTGCTCTATTTCAAAACACAAAGATGATTAATATGGAAAGCGAATATAACCAGGATCAATAAAATAAGGAAATAACTGATTTGTTTACATAAAAAATATGTAATAAAAGAGAAAAATTGAAATTTGACGGAGTTTTTTGCATCAAAAATATTTTTGACGATATTTCACTTCTTTTTTATAACAAAGCTAGTTAAATCAAACACCAGATTCAAAGTATTGAGAATATTTAATACGAAGCAGAACATAATACACGTAATTAGTTTTGATAACTATATTATAACTAAAAATATAATTAATATTTGCTGGAAAATAAGAAAATATCCTTAATATTAAATCCAATAACACGTTTTAACGCAACTAATCAATAATTATATTATCTATCTACTTAACAATTAACGCACTTACTGGAACAGAAACAGTTAAATGTTAAATAAAATAAACTGTTTTCTAGTTAAAGAAAAATGAATTTGCAACACAATGGTAAACATTTTAAACCATTCAGTTGCTTTTTCTACCAAAATAGTTGCATTTTTAACTAAAAAAGAATTTTATATCGAAAAAGATGACTTTTGATAAAATTGTCGAATTTTCGACTAAGTTAATAAATGTTCAACCAGATTGATTTGAAATTTCTGGCTTAAAATTACCGGCAAAGTCCTAGTTAATGCTTTTAACATTTTTCTATGCTTGAATAATTCTTGAGACAAACGTACTATTTTTTTATTTGCGGTTTTAAAATCATTTTAAGTAATGTTTTTAATAATTTTTTCGCTTGTCCTTTTTTTTTTGTTCGATTCTTGGAATTAAAATGTTTCAATTTTAGGAGAAATTTAATTAGATGACTTTAAGAGTCTACGAAAATAACCATTGATAATTTATAATAACCTCGCAATCTTGCACATACCCACTCAATAATTTTATTTGCATAAACTAATACGTACTATGATTATTATTTGCTAATACATATACTGATAAGATGATAGCCGCGTTCTTTGTATCGCTTTTTTCCATATTCAATTAAAAAGTAAAATACTTTAGGAATTATTTAAAAAAAAAATTAAGATAGAAGCTTTCAAAATTTAAAATCTTTGAACTGAAAATTTCTGATTTAAACGTTTTCATTAAAAAAGAGTTGAAATTTCAAAATTACTTGACTATTTCCATATAAAAGTTTCTGAAATTATAGTAGTCTAAATTCTTATCAAATTAAAAAAATATGCTTTAATGTGAAATTGAAATATTAAAAAAAAGAAAAATATATGCTCTAAAAACTTGAAACTTAACCGAATTTAAACTTTATTTATCACTTTGAAATTATTCAACCTCGAATACTTTTAATTAGAAATAATACAATTTTCATTACTTTCAATTTTAAATGATCTATTTTTAAAAATTCAAATCGGAAAATATTATATTTTTAACGTATTTAAATCATCTTTTTGAAATTTTAATATGAAATCATTGAAATTCGTGATTCTTGAATTCAAAACAAAATTGTTCAACTCTAAACGTTTTGAATTATGAATAAGACAGTTTCAACTTTTTCCTTAAGAAATTGTCTAAATTTAAAAACATGATTTATTATATACATATATTTAAATTCAATTTAAAAATATTAAATATTTAATAAACATTTAGATTACCTTTTCATTGAAAAGGATTGCTTTCCAACAAAATACATCAGAAAATGTCCGTACTGTTTAATTTTCATGAGAAAAAAAGTAATTTTTTTCAGAATGAATGAATTTACAAATAGAAATTGAATACATGAATACATGAATTTTCAAGCAAATAGTTGAATTTCCTACTAATACATAGAATATTTAAATTTACAGGTTAAAAGTTAATTTTTGACTAAATAACATATATTTTTAACAAAATAGTTATTTTTTCAAACAACCAGATTAAGCTTTGACCAAGAACATTACAATTCTAACAGAAAAGAAAATTTTCAACAAAATCGACCAAATTTTAATCCAACTGTTGATTTTTAGCGAAAAATACGATTCTTAAAGAAAATAGTTGAATTTTCAGCCAAAAAAATGTTTCTGTCGATGAATAATAAGTTTTCAACAAAATGTTGAATCTTCATGCCAAATTATGACTTTTCAACAAATGAGTTAAATTTTGAAACCGAAAATACGACTTTTTGGCCCGAAAAGGTAATTTTGAAGAAAATAGTGGAATGTAAAATAAAAAAAGATGAATTTTCCATAAAAAAACCAACTTTTAATGAAGCAGTTCAATAAATTGTCAACTAAAACATGACTTCTGAAGTGAAAATTAAACCATTTTTCAACAAAGTGATTGAATCAGAACAGAATAAATTCCAATTGATCAATAGAATTTTTAGCCAAAAAGATTAAATATTTACGATAAGAGATATACATTTGAACTAAAAAGAGGAATTTTCATGCCAAAAAGACGAATTTCCAACCAAATAGTTTAACTTTAAACAGAGAATTACGAATTTTCAACGAAAAAGAATGATTTTTAAACTTTTTGAATATGTATCAAAATAATAAAATTCTGACTTTGGAGGAGGAGGGCGATTACAAATTTGAGAAAAGCGTCTCGCGTAATTTGTGGCTGACCTCTAAACATTAACTTTCTCCAAATTTCCCTGACTCTTTCAGATTTTCCCTGACTAGTTTTGAATCCTTTACATTTCTGGAATTACTTAAGCTTTAGCAACCAGATATAAATATTATTCCTGAAAACGTAACCACATTTATAAATAACATTGAAATTTTCACATAATATTATAATTTATAATAATTCTTTGGCATAATATGCTACAACTCAGAACTGCAAATCCTTGGGGAAAAATGTATTTCTATACCATGAAAATGGTTCTCAATCAAAATATCTTTTTTGTTCAAAATATATCTCCACCAAGGCTTCTACTGTTTAAACAATTTTTTTTAATATCTGAGTTGCGGGTAAAATGACTACGCCTTAGAATTATACATCGAATCCACGTGTCGTATAATTTGTTTAAGAATCTAGTCTCTTATCGAATGAACGCACAAAAATAGTCTTGATTTATTTGACAGCCATACTTTCCATGTTTCTCAAAATATTGTAAAAATATTGTAAATTTGATTGGTGGAATTGTAAAAAGGAAGGGGGTTCTATCCGTAGTCTGACCCACACGCAGACCATAATTTTCGACAAGGACGAGATAATTGTTAGTATATATACAAGTAAAAATCCATTAAAAATCCATTCAGTCAGAGTCTGAGAAATAATTTAAAATCTATTTTTCTGTGGCTGCAACAAAATGAAGATTTTTGTCTTCACGCTTCTCTTCACGTTTGGGATATTTTTGGCTTCTGTTCGTGAGTAGAATATCATTATAATAATACCCATTTTTATAATTTTTTTCAATTACTACACTGTAGTTCTAAATAAGTTTTTACATTTTTGCTAAGGAATTAATTGTTTTTTGCTATTGAATTAGGAATTAAATTTACTAATGGAATGAGTAGTTCCGCAATGAGAATTAGTGAACCACTTTTGGCTAATGAAATCTGTAAAATTTCACTAGTTATAATTTAGGTTTTAACAAATTTGGATTCACTGAAGCAATAAAGTATCTTTGACGTAAGAAAAAATCTATAAAATAAAAATAAGCTTCTTTATACATTCAAGTATATCCCTCTTCAAGGCAAATAAATGTTACAAAGTTTGCTAAATAATGTGCTAAATAAAGTGCTTTACTTTAACAGGCTCGATAGAGACTGTCTGAAACAAAAACACTAAACAGTTTTAGATTCAATAGGACTCCAGTAACCGGCTGAACTACGATTATTTAAAAATTTCAATTAAACCTATATTTTTCTTTTCGCAAAAAACTGTGCAAATAAACCCACTTTTTTCGTTTGTTTTTATTTTCTAGCAAACATTTGTTTTTTCTGGCATGTATATCAGAGATCCTAGTTCAGCTGATTGCTGGAGTCATACCGAATCTAAAATTGCTAATTTGTTTTTTATCAGGCCTCCCATTCTGGAGGTCTTTACAATAGCGCGGACCTACCTACTTTTTAAAGAGTTGAATTTGAGTGACGTTTTTATGTATGAGATTTGTATAAAATAAATTTTAAAAACTTTTAAATATATTTTAATAGTGTATTTCTGGAACCTAACAAACCCGACATCGATATCATTGTTAATAATCTCAGAAAAAATTCACAAAAATAACTTTTTTTCGAGCGTTTCAATTCTCGCGTGGAAAACGTTCAATGTGGAAATCATGGTTCAAAATGGCATTAGCATGTGGTGAGCGTTGTTCAAGATTAGATCAATGTTCACCCAGGTTACAATTGAACCTTGGCAAAATTTTCGAAGATGGACACAATCTACTAAATTTTCCTCCCATTTTAGAAAGGATTAGTGGTAACTATCTTCTTTCATTGGTTTTTGCACAATTTTTTAAAGAACCCGCGCGAAAGAACTTTTCATTGCTCAAGCATGGCACCAAGCTTGGAAATATCTGGCTAAAGCATGGGTCACGGCATAATATTAGCATGGCGCAAGTCTGGCTCTTGTCCATCTCCTATGCTTAGGACTCGCTTAACACAAATAAATATTTTAAATCACATGTAATTGTACAAGAAGAACTTTTGAAGAATTTAACTTGTGCCAACTGCCAAAATAACTACCAATGACGAGTCAACGATCCGGGTGCACCGGATCGAGCATCAAGTACTTTTATACACAGAAAAAAAAGTCTTGATTCGAAACCAAAAGTGGGCTTCTTTTAAGGTGTAATATAAAGAAGACCAGCTCCGCTAAAAACTAGCATAGCTTGAAATCTTTAAAACGAACTACTTATAGAACTACGAGTTAGACCCGATGTAGTCTTGAAAGTAGCCGGTAGCGACAATATGGGCTAACATCAAGCCACTGCATGGTTTAGAAAGTAGTTGTTAGCTAGACGGTAGGCTAACATCAAGCCACTGCATAATCTTAATAGTAGTATGTAGCCAAACTGTGGGCTTACATTAAGTCACTTTATCAATTTAAAAGAAGTGTTAAATATAACCTGATAAAACCTGTATGATAGATCAAATTACGCGTCATAAAAATTGAGTGCCTGCTCCAATTTTGGACACTTTTGTCGAGACAAGTCCTTCTTTGACAGTATCTCCGCCCAAATACGTAAAAATCCCGGTCTGTAGGTTCTTTCGTGATCCAGATAGTTATTCACTCGGTGAACACAGTCTCTTCTCAAACAATTAAGAAACAGATAAGTGCGATGACTATATGACGCGTCTCGCTCAGCTCGCTCAGCTGCTGTGACGTCGCAATTCTTTGAAATTAGCAATAGCTGTTCAGAGGTCTAAAAGCTAGACCATGAGGTCTAAAACGAGCCTCATTGCCTTCTCATTTAGAGCCCAATCTTGCCCATCATGTCGAAGACCAAGTGGGGCTTGTTTCGAGTACAAAATACTAAGGGTTAGCCATAATTGTGTTTTGTTTCACACTGAAGACCCTTAAAGGCTCTTTTTAAGACATAATTATTGTTAAATTGTAGAAATCAGCTTAATTTGAGGCAAAAATAAAAACAAGACCATCATAGAAGTAAGACTGTTTTTCTGTGTATGTATTCTCCGAGAACTTTTCAAAAAATTATATTTTGTGAATAACGAAAACTTTTTCAAATGGTGAGTTGACGAGCCGGGTTGAACCAGGTCGCCCACCAGGTAGGTTAGCACGGATTATATACAAACTTTTTTAAAATTTGAATTGTTACAACAAGCTAATTACCTTCCAATAGTAAGCCGACCATTAGAGTGTAAAGGATAGTGCATCAGGTAGCTGAGCACGTGTTCTACAAGAAAGTTTTCAAATTTTAAATTGGTACAACAGCCGAAATAACTACCAGGTGGTATAAATACCAGAAGTAAACACCAAATAACTTCGAAAATGACATTTTGAACGACATAGTACACGATTCGACGCACCCTGGTTGTTGACGTACGATGTAAAATTTGTTTAGCTATTGGAAAAATTACAATTTTTTAGGTTCTTGTAGAAAACATGCTAAAGTAACTGATGCGCGATCCGGTACACCCCAATCATGGACTTACTATTTGAGATCGTTTTGGTTATTGACAAAGTTTAAATTTCAAAAAAGTTTAAGTAAATGCCGTTTCGAATTACCTGGTGCACCTTCCGGCGCACCAGATGGTCGACTCATGATTGCTATTTATTTTAAGATATGGCAAAATATAGATACTTAAAAAGTTCTCGTAGAATACGTGATAACCTACCTGGTGCACGAACCGGTTTTCCTGGGTCGTCGACTCAAAATTTCAAATTTTTTTGGTTATTCACAAAATTTGCAGTTTTTAAAAGTTCTCGTAGAATACGTGCTAAGCTACTTAGTGCACGAACCGGTTTACCCGGGTCGTCGACTCAACATTTGAAATTTTTTTTGTTATTCAAATTTTTTGTTATTAAACTACCTGGTGTTTGACCCGGTGCAAGCGGATCTTTGAATCAGAATTTTTAGTTAACGCAGTCTAATTTTCTCTAACACTTACATGTTTTTAAGAATATTCATTTCTGTTTAGCGTGTCCTAAGCATGGGAGACGGACAAGAGCAAGGCTTACGTCATGCTATTGTCAGCTGTGACCGCTGCTTTAGCTAGATATTTCTAAGTGTCTTGCCATGTTTGAGCCATACAAACTTTCAAAAAAGTGAGGAAAATTCAGTATACTGTGTCCATCTTTGAAAATTTGAAAGAAGTTCAATTTCAACAAAATCGTACACGTTCGGCCGTGGTCAAAGCATGGCAGAGGGCAATTAATAGCTTCCCAATTGTAAATTAGGATAAATATATGAGCCAATCGAATTAGTAATTTTCTACTTTATAAAGACTTCAAAGTATTTTTTGCATTCGAAAAAAACTATACAATTGCAATAAAAAAATTTTAGTCACTCAAGTTCATAGTTAGTCAAGCTGATGCTCATTTAAGGCAAATAATTTTTTGCAAGTTTGCTAAATAATTACAATTTTGGTTGAAAACTAACCCAGTAGATTTTTAATAATTTAGAACTACACGGTTTATGCTAAAAATTAAATTCATATTGTATTGACATATGACAAAAAGGCACACTTTTCGTTAAATTAAAATGTTTATTTTTTTATCTCAATTAATGAAAAAACGATTAGAGGTAGCATTTTTAACCATACCAACAATTTTGAGGTTTGATAAAAAAATTTTTAAATAAAAAATCTCTATTATTCTACTTACAGATTCAGTAATTGATCCACCATCTCACGCACAGCAATTTGCGGCACGACGTGCAGCAGGTAATTTAAAAATATATTCACAGTTAAACAAAATAATTATGATTTCAAACTGATTAATGATCATTTCCAGGTGTTTTTCCACTTATTTTTAATTATTTTAGCGACTATTTTTCGTTTAAATCATTTTAGCCAGAAAGTTGTAAAAAGTTATTACTTCTCAAGCTAAGTGAAATCGTGCATGTATGTCGAAGTAATATTTTTTGTTTAGAATAGTTTGCAACTACTTAAACAATTTCTATCCGTATAACATTTTTTCACCAATTTGTGAAAAATTAGAATTTTCTCAAATTAAAGAGGAATTATCGAATGTCAAGAGTAATATTTTTTCTTTAGTATGTTTGACAAATATTTGAATAAATTTAAATTTATTAAAACAATTTTTCATTCATGTAAATAGGAAAAAAATGAGAATTTTTTTGAATCTTTCACACTTTTTCGCATATTAACCAGCATTTTTTAATTTTATCGATATCAATCCGAAAAAATCCGAAAAAATAACTATTTATAAAAAAAAATATTCTGCATTATTTTTCGAAGTACATGGAAATTTTTGAAAGTGCTCAAAAATACCTACATAGGATAAAAATGTTATCCAATGTTCCAAAATGTCCGGCAATAATGATATTTCTTTATGTTTTTAAATAGACGGAAATTGTCATAAAAATCGAGTAAACTTTTTAAAATTATACAAGCAATCCGAGTAAAGTTTGTTCTAGAATTTTTAAAAAGCTCTGTGAAAACGTACAGAAATCCACATTTGGGGAACTTCGAAAAATTCCTCAAAACTTCGGAAAATATTATAAAATTTGAAATAATGTTCGACGAAAGAGGGTTTAACCCTAAAAACTACAGCTGTCGATCCGCCACTGATTAAAGTAATAACGGGCAAATTAATAGGATTTCCCTTGAATATTTAATTATCGTATTTTTAATCAATAAATGATATTCACAAACAAATTAATTGTTTAAATTCATTTATTTTCTAGTTCGGATATTTTATAAAGCGGAAATTTTCTATCGGAAATTTTATTATTTGGGAATCTGCAAATTCGGTAATATTATAAACTCTCAGGAATTGTATTATTTGAGAATTTTCCAATCTGGGAATTTTGCAATTCGAGAATTTTGAAATAGATAATATTATAAACTATCGAGAATCTTATCAATCGGGAATTTTCCAATTCGGGAATGTTTGAATTCGATAATATTAGTAACCCACAGGAATTTAATATTCAGAATTTTTTAGTTTAGAAAATTTCAAATTTGGCACCGGTAAGTCACACCTTTGATGTTTCACGTGTTTGACATCAGCATTCATGGCTTTGTCATTTCTACGCGGTCGATTCTCTTAACCCTTATATGGTCGATGTTAGGACATTTGATGATTCCGAAGGAGTACTTTAGAACAGGGATGGCATAGGTGTTGATTGCCCTGATTTTTGGGTCGAGTTAAGAAAACTCTTCAGACTCAATTTGAGTTTTGTAGTGAAGACACTTGTTAGGCTTTTGTTAAATATCGTATGCTAAACACACATAGTTTCAAGAATACCAAGAATATCAAGTTAATTAAGATATTTATATAAATCATCCTCAGCCGTTGCCTGGATGCCATTCTCGAGCTCGTTCTCTAACTCTGCGGTCCCTAATGTCCCTCTGGTCAAATGCACTGTTCTACACTTATCTAGTCCGAACTCCATGTAACTATCATTGGAAAACTGCTTTCTGACATCGATCACTTTGTGCAGTTTCTGGTCTGAACTACCGAATAGCTTCAAGTCATCCATTTATTGAAGATTAATTACTTGATGACCAACCTCATTAGCGTATATTCTAAACCCATAGGACATGTTATTTAGTATTTTGCTCAATGGTTTCAGCATTACACAGATAGCACTAAACATAGTGCACTGAAGGAGTGTCTTTAAAATATACTTATCGTAATGTGTATTGATCCTTTTATCCTATGTTGTCCATGATCAAAATACTTGATTCTTATACCCCGAAGCATCATCGCACGACTTGGGAAGTCAATAATGAATAAACAGATTTTGTAAATTCTTAAGACTTGTAGCTAAAACTTATGCGGTACAGAAGGAAACGCTTGCTTGTAGTCAATGTAGCCATGAGCAAGTTCCTTTGATGTTTACGAGCTTGAGTCACGGAACCAGCATCTACGATGTCTAGATTTTTAGTGCCATAGAGCCTGCCATTAGATTTAGGTGTTCGATGATCTTCTAAAATTACCTTGTCAACGCAAGGTGTACACTCTTTAGGTACTTGTACTATGAGTTGGTTACCATGTCCGGATTTGGAGCTTTCAGTCACTTGAGCTTTAGAAAACCGCTGAAATACCTAAAGCTGTAATTTTCGACAGCTCTAGTGCAGAATTATTGCTAGTTCTTGTCTTCTCTAGTCGAGACCACGCATAGTAAAAAACAGGTTTAAATTTTATGTTTAAAATCAATATAGCACTTGTTCCCATCATTTTTTGAAATATATTGCTTAAACAAAGTTATTCTTTCAACAGAATTAATTAATTTTATCATACGGACCTTATGACCAAATTGATTAATTCCAAAGACAAAATAACTTCGTTATTGATACGACGGTCGAATAAAATTGACCTTGTGGTGATACTGTAATGCACTAAGTA
>NC_046663.1:2387150-2398348 GCF_010883055.1 Belonocnema kinseyi | reverse complement strand
TTTAATTAAAGAAAAGGTTTAAACAACCAGCGCATGGTCCTACTAGGAGCATCCGTCATATAAAAATGACACCGGCTCCCAGTAGAACTGCGGCAAATCACACACTAATGACCACGTCTTACCGCCGTTAGATGAGTGGTCACAGGGCACGATGAAATTACAACGACTGGCCAGCGAAACCCTCGTTTGTCTTGAGGACATAAAGCGATCTAAGGATGACAGCTTTTTGCATCCATTTAGCAAGTGCATTGGCATATTTTTTTCACGCTGCTATGGCTTTAAACTTATGAATCAGTGACAGCTTCGCACCTCCTTGAGCACCGTTCACAGTGAAAATTACTTTAACCAAATATTTTAGGTACAGTCCTCGCAGCTTCTGTTTAAGGTCTTGATACCTCTCTTCCTCATCGTTCTCCTTAGCAGTGATGTTGTAGTTGGCCGGAGCGCAGAATTTGATCACGAATATAGTTCGTGTCCTGAGGTTTTTGAGAACGATGTCAGGCTTCGAATGTAAGACGGAGACGGTTTTCCGATAATTGCGCTTCCAGAAAATTTTGCACTTCTCGTTTTGAAAAAGTCAGTCTATCTCCCTCGGAGAGTTCGACAGTTCAGGGTCGTAGCCAGCAATGTAAGAACGACAAAGATGGTAATGACGCCAACTTAGGGCCGCATTATGTTTATAGAGATACGTAGTTCACAGGTGGGCAGGAAACCGAGATAGTATGTGTCTTAAGTACTCAGCGTGTGCATGACACGCTCTGTACCTATTGCTGGGAACTTCTTGGCATACAATGCAGTCGCGGCATACTAAGGAGAAAATTAAAATTGACCTGGCCAGCGAAAATGAAACCCTCTGTACCTGAATTAGGCCCTGATGATTTAAGAAAAGCTAAAGTTTGCTCTTTTGACAAACCCTGTTCTTTAAAATTTATGTAAAAGTTTTCGTGCATTTTCTTGTCAAGTAGCTCTTGGTGGAATTTTTCAATCTCTGCTTTCTTTACTTCCGCTTTTAGAAAAGAAGCATCTACAAAGAGTAATGCACTTTTGTCACTTCTTTTTTCAAAATACAGGCTAAGGGTCACGGCCGCCTGCTCTGCGGTTTTGTAAAGAAACGCTCCTTTGCCGCCAATCATCTCGTTGTTTCTGACAATTTTTAGGAAAGATTTTTTAACATTTGCAACCACGTAATCTGTTCGTAGAACAATTCGATTCTGAAGTCACTGGAGATTCAAAAATCCGCGTCGGCCTTGGTGGCGTGAAATGTAAATAGCGGAATAGACAATTTGATATGCAAGCTCTTATGCGTAGCCATGATTTTATGTGTAGCGATTTCAACGCTGACACAAGATGCTTGTATCTGTCCTCGGGAACGCCAATAATCTTTCCTTTCTTCAGATGAATCTTGACAGGTTTGTTCAATCCAATGTCCATACCAACCGTACCTGTGTACTGCTTGACGATATTTAAAGTACTCTGAAGTTTGCTTTAACCAGAAGCGTAGATATTTAGGGAATCCATATAAAATACATGCGTGACCTTATGCTGATGAGGATCAGTGTTGCTACAGAACTATGCAGAATAATTTCGTAGTGCGAGGGGTAGAGGCAGAAGTGCGACGCAAAAAAGCAAAGGACTTACAGTGTCGCCTTTAAAGACGCCCCTATGGATAGTAAATCTAGTTTTCCAAAGAGCATCAATCACTTTATGCGTTTCACTATGTGTGGATTAAGTTTCAAGCTTTCCAACATAAAGAAGATAATTCTATAAGATGTTGAATCGAAAGTTTTCCGGTAGTCAACCCAGGCTATTGACAGGACACGCTTATGGGATAATGCGTCTTTGCACACGTACCTATCAATTAACAGGTTCCCGCGCCATCCTGCTACACCTTTTTTAGAGTCATGTTGTTTGAACATCTCTATTCACACAGGCTGAATTCTTTAAACAATTCTGTTCTTTAGAATTGCTGTAAATATGTTATACAGTGTGTCCAAACAATTTATTGGCCTCTAATTCTCTCGATTGGGCAGGCTGCCTTTTTTCGGCAGGAGTGTGTTGCGTCCTAACACCATCCACTGCGGAATCGATGTTTCCGACTTTAAATATAAGGTGAATATGCGGGCCAGATGTTGGTCTTTAAAAGTAAAATTCTTCCTCTAGAAGTTCTTGATACCATCTGTTCCTGCAGCAGAAAAGTTCTTCGAACCCCCTAGTGCTTTTTGCACCTCTTCAGCAGTGATTGATGGACATTCCTCTTCAGATGTTGCAAGATTATCGCAAAACTCCTTAAAGCAGATAATATTATCAGATATTCTTTCTTCTTTTTTTTGAATCTTGAAAGGTTTTAAGAGAATAATACAAAACTAAAATTTTTCGAAGAATTGCAAATGATTTTTCATTTGAAAAAATTAATCTTAAGGAACGTTGAAACATATTTCAAAATATTTTAAATAGTTATTGAAAAAACCGCTCAAGGAAACTTTAAAAGTTTTCCAGAAAATGATAACATTTTCTTAAGATTCCAAGATATAATTTCAGGAACTCTTTGAATAATTTTTTAAAATATTGAGGCCTCCTAACGATAGGATGCCAACGCACGCGTTCGACTAGATGATACTTAACCAAAAATATAAATAATAAAAAGCTAACCGAGAAGTTAGCGCCAGAAAAGTCTTGCTCGCAGAATTGAACAAGATGAAGTAAGGAGTTGGCCAAAACTGAAGGATGCTCGCTCACTGCATCGAATCATGAAAGTGCTATCTCGGGCGAAAAAAACATGAAGATAGAATAGGTAGATAGCCCGAGGTAGAGCTTTCATGATTTGATGAAGCGGCGAGCACCTTTTAGTTTTGGCCAGCGTCTAACTTCATCTTGCTCAATTCCGCGATAAATACTTTTCTGGCGCTAACTTCTCGGTTAGCTTTTTATTATTTATATTTTTGGTTTATATTTTTTTTTTATATTTTTGAAAATATAAGTTCTTAAGGAATTTTCCAAATGTTGAGTCGATGAGCCAGTCCGAAAGTTTTAAAAGCATTTATAAAACATGTTAAATTTGAAAAGATTTCAAAAACGTAAAAAATAGATCTCATTTCTGAAAAGTAGTTTTACTTTTAGAAAACATGTCCCTTGGTAATTGACGAAGTGAATTTTTCCAAAAATTATTTTTGCACAAAATTTTATTTAAAAAATATACATGTGACCGTCCGCCAAGAAAGGGACCTAATGCGTTAAAGCTGAATATTAAAGGACGGCCGACTGTAGCAGATTCCGCAAGCTATCATTTTAGTAGTGGGGCTGCTTCTATAAAAATTGCCCCCTCCACTTACGACAACACCTTCATCCGTCGTATCCGTGAGCTTCCCTCGCATCGGTCCGCTTCGGCTGTACTCAGCATTTATTTTGATATAAATGTTAAGAATTTATACATTTTATTTTATGATTTTTTAAACTTATTTTAAACTATTTTTTACAGTTTTCACACGAATAAAAGTTATTTATTATACCATTATTAAATTTGCAATTCTCATATTTAATATAGGCATCTTTTAACCATTTTGTTGAATTATCATTATTTTCAATGTCCTCTTGTTTATCATTCACTGATTTGTTCAAATTTAGTCTTATTTTCTTTCTTGGTCTTCAATCAATTTTTATTAAATACGAGTTTTATAGGTGACTTTAAACACAAATTATGAGAAGCATTAGAATTTAATTTTTCTTTAGATTGGGCTATTTTTAATGGTTTTTTCGAAGCATCGACGAATCTGGGTCCAAGTGCTTGCAATTGTTTTGAAACTTACGGATTATCATGATTATCTAAAGTCATTTCATCTGCAAAGTCATTACAATCTAATGGTATAGACGACTCGTTTTCGTGTTCTTGATTAATATTTATAATCTGTGCTGTAGTATCTTTACTAGTTGAAGGCCTCAGAAGAAATTGGCTATTCACTGTTGCTGTAGCTTTATGTGTCACTCCATTAAAAATTTGTTTTCTATTGTACGAAGAATTTTCCACATATCCATGACATATTTTGTCCGAATTCCATCCTCCCAGCTGTTCCACCTTTACAAAGTCTGCCCCTGAATCAGCAAGAAGTGTGGCTCCTGTCCTGCGATAAAAATGAACTTTTGAATTTGGTCCCACTTGAAAATTAAACATTTTCTTGGCTTATAGCCTTTAGAATTTTTTTCAAAAAAGCTTTCAAATCGTAAAATTTACCGATATCCATCTAGTTCTTAATACTCAAAGTTTTTTGAGTATTGACCAGATACTCCATGGCGTTAAAGGTTTTAATTTTTATTTTAGGTCATTGAAATATCTTAACAAATTCTTTTCATGTCAACTGAAAAGGCTAGTCTTATTTTCAGTCAGCCACTTTTTGAAAGCTTCGTATACTTGTAAATACCGATCTGCAGACTTTTTTGGTAATGTCTCAGTATTTATGATTAACTTCGCCTATTGTTACCACACAATAAAACTTTTGCATATTTTAATGGGATGAGACGAATTATAAAAATATTTCATTGAAACTATCAAATTATTTAGGTATAATTTTAAAAGATTATTTTATGTTTTGAAGTTTACAAAATATATAACAAAAAATTTAGAACATTTTCTAACAAATTTTTTATTTCCAAGGATTTTTCAAAATATGAAGAAGACTTTTATATTTTCAAAACATTATGGAATATTTAAGGCATTTTTCTAGAAATGTTATAAAAAATCCAAATATTTGGTTTTAAACGTTTTGGGTTTAATCAGGAAAAATATATGATACACAACTTGAACGAACGAAAGTTATCAATCTAAGAATTCCATTGCCACAATTATTTGTTTAATTAATCAAAAATTCAAGTTTCGAACCAAATGGCGTGAGATACCGAAAAATTATGGTAAACCAGTGGCAGCTTCTAAAAATTCCTACAAAATTTATTTGAACCATGTTTGATAGGATTTTTAATTTTAGTTCCATTTATGACAAATATTATAAAAAAATTTAACATTTGAATTTTTAACCACATGAAACAACATATGGTGAAAAAATGTTGGAAGAATTTCAACGCATAAAAATTCCTGCAATATTTTTCTGAACCGTTTTCTGACATTACTCCTTTTTAAAATTTATTCTATGAAATTGATATGAAAAAATCGAAAACTTTAATTTTACTGCAGAAGACGTGGGGTAGGATGTCTGAAGAAAAGATTGTAGTGTTTTACATATATCAAAGAATATTAATTACTTCGTCTCTAATAGCAATTTTTATACGTACGTTTCTTTATACTTATCCTTACTGTCCTTGTTTGAGCTTCACTCAATTTAAAGATATTTTTCTCTTTTAAGGAATGACAATGAGTGACTGCGCGCACTTTGCTAAGAGTCCCGTTAGTCAGTCGACTTCATTTACACCCCCACTTTTCAGTGTGGGCCCAATCATGATCTAAGAATACACGGTCTAGCCACACGCACCTAAAAAAAAGTTAACCAATAAGGAGCAAGTCCACCACTTTTAACCATATTGGATAAGTGAGCGCGCGAGAATGAAGTATATTTGAAAGGAAGTAAATGCAATGAGCGAAGATTGTAAGTAAAAGATCAAAAAATTATGTAGTTTATAAATAAATTAAATTTGTTTGAAAATAATGAAATTTTTGAGATGCGTAATCTAAAGTATAAACAAATATATAACATCTAACTTGTAATATAGAAGAAATACTCAGAAATATGGATAACATAACCTCTCAATGCACCTGAGGAATTGTACCTTTTAACGCGAGTGAAATAAAGTATTATCCACCTAAGGAGAAAAAAGAATATTGTTTTCGAGCTGAAAGCAGAAATAAATAAATACAAAATATCGATATCATATCCTGTATTATGATAATATCCGTTTTTATATTTCGTATATACATAAGCACTAAATGAGAACAAAAGAACCCTATCAGGGTACACAAAGTCACATGTTCAGATCTTATATTCATATGAAATAATGATTTCAGTAATATTTTCAAAAGAAACCCCACTATAATTTTCACAAAGTTAATCTTAACACGACGAGCTTTCAAAACGGATAACGTCAGCAGTGTCCGCTTCTTGCATGTTATTTGAATATTGAGAACTTTCACAGGTATTGACATTGATTTACAATGTAGCCATAATTCATGATTTCAAATCTTTTGAGTGAAGACTGAGACGCTAACAGTTGCTATGGTAGCCAAGATGGCGAAAAGTGGCGGAGTGCGAATGGGGACGAAATTGGGGGAGCTGATGGCTAGACCGTGTATTCTTAGATCATGCGCCCAATACCTTTAACAGGCGTCAGTTAGCTTTTCATGCTTAAGTATCGCGCAGGTGTTTTGACAATTTCCGCATCTCAACGATCATTTTGTAATTCTCATTCTTTTTTTTTCAAATCAATTACCTTTCTATGAAAATAGACATTTAATCCGTGGCTATACTGTTTATAATCCCTTTTCACTGTGCACAAATATTCACGTGTGTTATAATTAATAAATGAATTTTATCGACAATGACGCATTTCTTCATTCAGGGTCTTCAGTCATTATGAGAAATTAAGTGAAACAGTATTTTCAATTTAGAACAGTCCTTTATATTCATATTAATTAAAATAGAGATTTTTATTCTGTGCTTCATTTGAGTGCTTTTTCCTAATCAAGTAGACGGATATAAGACTATTTGTAAGTTAAAGTACATTATTAATTCAAAATATTCACTGATTCATTATATTTTCAGTCGATAGAATAATTAATTTTATGCTTACGTTTTCTTTTTGCAGAACTATCTGCTCCACGTAAACATGATACAGACGCAGACAATTATCATCCAATCATTGAAATTTATAATATTGAACATCGCGCTACTTTAGAAAATTCACCCCGAGAAATGTATATAACAGTGGAGTATGGTTACGTCGGATTAGATGAGAACCACGAGTACGTCCTTGGAATATACCCACCATATGTACCTTCTTTGCGGCCATTCATGGCTCGTAGAGCGGATCTTGGAAATAGATTTGGAATAGTTAAAGTAAAGTTGGAAGGCAACGTTGCCAGACAGGTTGTACCAATAACGTCTACCGAGGATCCTGCGTATCATCATTACCACAAGAAGGGCAACCGAGTTAACGTTGTTCGTGCCAGGTTTCACTAAACAGATATGATGCTGTGCTCGGTAGAGTGGCCATCACTGGGTCGAAATTCGTTTCAAACTACCGAAATAAATGAAATGTATGAGAAAACACTTTGTCTCAAAACTTTTGTGACCTAAATACATTATTACAAAATATAAACGAAATCTTTTTCTTGAAATAGTGCTAACAAAATTTACCTTCTAAATTTTTTTAGAATCCGCACGCCATTTTGAGTATGATCGGAACAACTAAGGAAGTGTGTGCGGAAATCTATAATATTTTCTTCACTGAAGAAATGGAACAACATACATAATGAAATTTCTTAATCTGTAAAATAGTGTTTTAAAATGTTTTAATATTTATTTTCTCCACTCGAATTTAATTCTATACTCCCAATATATGAAAGATTTTGGTAATTGAAAGATCTGAGAGGAACACGTCTGTAGTTTTGAGTGTGCTTTGTGTCGTTTTATTTGGCCCTCTAGTCATATTTTTTCAGGTCAATTTTTATTTTTTTAATAACATATACCAATACCCAGGCGGAAAAGTCTGATATTAGCCAGAGTACACGACCGGCGCAGTACCGCGCCAGTTGTAATACAGAATAAATACCAGTACTAACTATTAGTACTGCGCCAATCATCGGTATAGTACTGGCTTAAGACTGGCTGAGTACTGACTGGCATTGCCGGTAGAATATTGGCGCAAGAATCCCGCCAACGGTTGGCGCCATACTAGTTTACAACTGGTCCATTGTTGAGCATCACCACTGGTAAAATACCGACACAGGAGTTTCGCCAATGGTTGGCGTGATACAGGTATACTACTGGGGCAGTACTGATACGTATTACTGCTCAGATACTGAAACAAAAGTTCAACCAACAGTTGGCATTATACTAGTCTACTACTGGCTTAGGAGTAATATGCATTATTGGCAAAATACTGGTATCGGCGTTTTGCGACCGATTGGCGCACTACTGGCCGCATACCAACTTTAAGTTCTGATTAAAAACGGACATAAGAGTTCAGCCAGTGTTTGGCGAGATACTGGGTCCACTATTAGCGTAGTACTGATACGTATTACTGGTCGAATACTGATATAAGAGTGCAACCCACGGTTGACATCATGACGATGTACTACTGACTTAGAAGTTGCGGGTTAGAAGTTGCGGGTTGCCTATCTTCATCGTTTCCATTATAGTTCTACATGGACGCGTTTTCAGCTACGTTCGGCGTCAAACACAATATCCTGTTTCTCTTTCTTTCATAGTAAACTGGCAGATAGAAAGAGACAGAGTATTGCGTAAAGCCTCCATGTACTATTAGTGCTCCTCTGTCGATCTACGAGAATGACGGTGGGAAGAAAGTGAAGAAAGCACGCTCAGAGTTTCTTTGATCGCAGTTTCAACTGGCTTCGAATTTCCCAAATTTTAGATGTGTATTTTATGTGTTACCGTGACTTACTTGAAGCAGATATCGCTGAGAAAAGTAAGTGAGGAAGCATTTTAGTGTAAAAATAATGGGAAACTTGTATTTCAAGTTGAGAAACGTCGACAGTCAGTTGCATCACACAAATTAAATGTATTAGTTTCTCATTTTGTACGTTAGAGTTTTTATTGTTTTTATTTCTAAAATTAGATTTCTAGCATGATTTTTAATTATCGATATTTGATACAAATAATATTAATTTTGGAAAATGGTGAACTTATAGCAGTGTTAATTGTTAAGTTTGTCACGATGTGCCTCGCGTGAGAAATAAAAAATAAAAGAATTAAATTAAATTGTTTATTTCTTATTATTGTATTTCTTCTCAGTTTCCACTTATCGATTGACTTCTTCGATTGCGCAGCTTCAACCGGCTTCAACCGGCTAAGAATTATTTTAGCTTTTGCCATCTACATGCTTCTGTGTTTTAATGAAACACGATATCCCTGAGAGAAGTAAGTAATAAAACCATCTAGTGGAAACATTATGGAAAAAGTGTATTTTGAATTAAGAAAAATATCTGTTATTTCCAAAATTAGACATATATTATAGTTTTTAGTTATTGATATTAATTTTTGATAATCGTTCAAAATAGTACAATTTCAAATTGAAAGCCTTAATAGTTTAAAAATTTGTAGTGCGCTGTTTCTAAGCTCTCAAAGGCTTGATAATCTTACATTTTTTAGTTTTAATGGCTTGAATTTCAGATTTTGAGTTTAGTTGACACCTTGTAATTCAACAATATTTACTTTATGTTTATGATTCTATTTTTATATTGTTTTCTTTTTACAGAAATCGATTTGCAAAAATTTGGAAATGTAGTAGGAATGTAATGCCTATCTATCACCCGCTGGCTCTCTAAAGCAGAAGATCGAGAAGGCGGTAAGAAGGATCGAAACAGAAACTAATGAAGAAAATCTGAACAAATTGTGAAAAAGTTAGAACTGCGAACTTTAGTTCATTACTGTTAAACAAAATATCTTATAATCTAGCTTAAGTATCCAATAATATATTCATTTTTAGATTTTTAAAGTCCTTTTGTTTTTACCACTAATTTTTAGAACAGAACCTGATTGACCTTATGGTTTTACCAGTAAGTCGCCAGTACCATCAGTACGTATTGGCCCAGTAATGCAGATCAGTACACAATTTAAATATCATTAGTCAGTACAGAATTTAGTTATCATTAGGGTTTTCAGTAGTATCGCACCAGTACCAACGTTATTTAATGGTCCGGTACTACAAATCAATACATACCTTCGTTATCACTTGGAGCCTATCCAGTACCTGCTCAGTACTAATCTGCAATAGTGGCCGAGTGATGAACTTCAGTGCTGGCCCAGTACTATAGGTCAGTACCGCGCCGAGTTTGCAGTATTAGTTCAGCCGGTACAAAGCCAGTAGTCCTGCCAGTATTCTAAATGTACCGTGTCAGTACCGAACTCCACTCAGCGATACTCACACGGTACTGCGCCGGTAGTAAATTTCCCCTTAGGTAGGAAACTTCATTGCCCATATTTTTAGTCCTCCAAATTAATGGAATGACTTTATTAGTTTTAAAATTAATGAAGAAAATGTAATTTTTTTCTGTAATCTCAAAATACGCATTTTTTGTGTTCAACTCGCCATAAGTTCCACAATAATAGGAATTTTGTAATAAAAATTTCAAAACATATGTATTATAGAATTTCAATGAATTGTCACTAAAAATGTATAACGATTTTTAATCTTCTCGCGGCGTAAATTAGATTTTAGAAGTTTCAAACCCTTCGGGAGTCGAAACAATTTTCGAAAAATAAAAATTAATGGTGAACTAAGCGTTCTTTTAGAATTCAAAGAAGTTTTTTTCAACATATCAGGCAATTATGTTTTATATTTTTAAAGTCACTATTTATTTAAGAACTCAGCGCTAACCGTTCGTTGTTATACATATGTGTTATACCAATCGTCCGCCCCCAATAGGGAATTGACTACTGGCGCAGTACTGCGCCAGCACTGGCAGCGTTCGCGCAATATTGACCGCAAGTACTGGCGCAGTCCTGGCAGGCCCTTCGGATGATAACTATGTTCGGTACTGGCTTTCAAGACTGCAACAGCTCGAAATACTGTAAATAGACTGTTAAACTAAAGCTTTATTTCAGGGCTAGTTTCAGGTATTACAATATGATCCGCAGAAAAAACAGCCTCGAGAGGTAAGCACTAAAATGATACAACTTAAGGTACCCAGACTCATTATTTGATTTTACACTGAAAACAACAGCATGAAGTTATTAAACTCAAAAGCTGAACGCGAAGAAAATGATACCACAGAAAAACAGATCTCTAGTTTTCAAAGTGAACTAACGTGACACGGAGGTTCATTTATGATCATACGAAAACTCTGAATGTGCACGATGCGTCATATAAAATTATCCCTTTGATAATTACAAAACAAACATGTTTTTGTAAAGTGAGCTTGGCGCTAAATCACGTTTTAGATTTTTGTTACTTTATTTTCTAGGGGAAAAAGTTGATGATCTTAAAAAAAGAGTTCATTTTCCCATTTAAAAGGAAAACAC
>NC_046663.1:2386045-2387050 GCF_010883055.1 Belonocnema kinseyi | reverse complement strand
TATATTTTTAAATACACTGAAAGAAATGAATTGCTGGTACAATCATATTGCGTGTTAGCTCAGCCGTCGATGTGTCTATTCCAGGCAAACAGATTGCTGTATGCCGGAATGCTGTATTCGGAAAATATTATAAAATGTTCTTAAAATTTGAAACAATGTTCGAGGAAAGAGGGTTTAACCCTCAAAACTACAGCCATCGATCCGCCACTGATTAAAGAAATAACGGAAAAATTAATAGGATTTCCCTTAAATATTTATTAATTGTATTTTTAATAAATAAATGATATTCAGAAACAAATTAATTGTTTGAATTCATTTATTTTCTAGTTCGGATATTTTATAAAGCGGCAATTTTCTGTCGGAAATTTTATTTTCCGGGAATTTGCAAATTCGGTAATATTATAAACTCTCAGGAATTGTATGGTTCGAGAATTTTCCAATCTGAGAATTTTACAATTCGAGAGTTTTAAAATACGATTATATTATAAACTATCGTGAATTTTATCAATCGGGAATATTCCAATTCGGGAATGTTTGAATTCAATAATATTAGCAACCCCCGGGAATTTTATTATTCTAAAATTTTTTAGTTCAGGAATTTTCAAACTTCGTAATATTATACACTCTCAGAGATTTTCAAATTCGGATCAGCACCGGTCAATCACATCTTGATAAAATACGTGTTTGCAATAATTTCTGTTGTTTCTAATTTCTGTAAATTTTTTGCCCTGATATTCAAAGCCTCCTTTGAGTACAAATTCAGGGGCGTGTAGACAATTTTCCGACATCTATAATGCCCCTACCCACTCTATGTCGTGGTAGAACCGTTTAAATTTCTGAATCACGGTGCTGCATTCGGTTCTTTATCATTTCTACGCGGTCGGTTCTGTTTACTCTTTTAAAGTCGATGTTCAACCATTTGAAAATTCTGAAGGAGTACTTCAGAACAGGGATGGCATTTTGCACAAAATTTTATTAAACAAATATATATGTGATCGTCCGCGA
>NC_046663.1:2384464-2385945 GCF_010883055.1 Belonocnema kinseyi | reverse complement strand
TTTCAAAATACCCAAATAAATGAAATGTATGAAAAAACACTGTGTCTAAAAACTTGTGTGATCTAAATACATTACTACAAAATATGAACGAAAATTTTTTCTTGAAATGGTGCTAACAAAAATTATCTTCACTTTAGCAAATATTTGAACAGAAATAGGTGATTCTAAAAATGTGTATGATTAGGAAACGAGCCACTAAGCCATTTTGATGATTTTTTCTTACGATTCCGTAAAAAATAACTTTGTTAACAACATTTATAATGAAATTTCTTCTTCTGTCAAATAGTGTTTCAAAATGTTTTAATATTTATTTTTCATAGAAAAATTTAATTCTACACTACCAATCCATAAAAGGATTTTGGTAATTAAGAGATATGATAGGAACACGTCTGTATAGTTTTAAGTCTAACGAATTTTCAGAAAATGAAAATTAATGGTCACCTAAAGATTTGCTAAGATTCAAGGAAATTTTTTGGAAAATATCAGACAATTATGTTTTATAGTTTTAAAGTCACCATTGATTTAATATCTTGGCGCTGCCCGTACGTTGTTATACAGATTTGTTACACCAATTGAGCGCTGTTATAGGTGTTCGCACAAGAAAATTCGTGTGCAGTATCCTGGAAATGGCTCACGCACGATCTGTCCGTGCACACACACAGACCGCCAACCAATGGCGTGCGATTTGTCGCGCTGCTGCGGTGCAAACTGGCTATGTACCGTTCACCTACCGGTCCGACATTCGAAACAAATTCGCAAAGTCAAAAACTGTTGGGACTCGAGCGGCGGTCCGACATGTGAACGGCACGTAGCCAGCCCGCACCGCAGCAACGCGACGGATCGCGCATGATTGGTTGGTGCTCTGTGTGCGTACACGGCCGGCTCGTGCGTGAGCTCTTTCCAGCATACTGCACACGTATTTTCTTGTGCGAACACCTTATACAAACGTTGACATTGCCGGACGATCCAGCACGCGTACGGGACGGGACAGCGCTGAGATCTTAAATCAATTGTGACTTAAACAATAGATAACATAATTGCCTGATATTTTTCAAAAAACTTTCTTGAGCCCTAACAAAAGTTTAGGTGACCGTCAATTTTAATTTTCTGAAAATTCGTTCGACTCCCGAAGACTTTGAAACTTTCAATATCCAATTCGTGCCATAAAAAGAATAAAAATAGTTATAAATTTTTAGTGACAATCATTAAAATTGTATAAATACCGTTAGTTTCGTTATATGCTGATGAATAATTTCTGAAAATATTCTCACAAAAATCCGATTATTGTGGACTCTGTGGGGAATTGAACACAAAAAAATCATAATTTTTGATTGCAGAGAAAAGTAACATTTTCTTCATTTTTTATCGCCAGCTACTAAAATGATACCACTTGAGGAACCCAGATTCATTATTTTGTTTTACATTGAAAATAACAGAATGAAGTTTTTATATTCAAAACCTGGACGCGTAGAAAATAATAC
>NC_046663.1:2381307-2384364 GCF_010883055.1 Belonocnema kinseyi | reverse complement strand
CTGCTTCTGCGAGTGTGGCAGTTTATTAACTTCTTTCCTATAGTGCTATCTTGATAAATTAAAATCAGGTTATTTATTATTATCTTTAAATTGAGTCCTTTTTTTATCTAAATATATTTTTTAACATAATAATTTTAATTATTTGAAACTTTGATCATTTCGTGATTTTCAGAATGAATATAAACATTGCTCCTTGAAACATTGCATGAGCGATATATATACATGATCTATAAAATAAGGAAATAACTGATTCGTTTACATGAAACTTTATGTGGTAATAGAAGAAAAATTGAAGCTTGGCGAAGTTTTTTGCGTCAAAAATATTTTTGACGATATTTCACTTCTTTTTTGATAACCATGTTAGTTAAATCAAAGAAAAATGAATTTGCAACATATTAGTAAACATTTTAAACCATATAGTTGCCTCTTCTACCAAAATAGTTGCCTTTTTAACTAAAAAAGAATTTTATACCAAAAGGGATGACTTTTAACGCTTAATAGCCGCATTAGTGCGAATTCGCACCTCGTGAAATTTCTTGCTTCTGTAACCTTTTACCTGCGTAAACCAAGGGTCACTCCCCACTGCGACAAATATGCTAGTCCCCTAAGCTATTTGCTGCGTTAAGGCCGCTGTCATTAGCTTCGTTACAGCTCATACAGCAACGTCGAAACTTTTACGGAGTGCAAATTTGCACTAGTGTGGTAGCGGTGTGTGTGAAGTTGGTGCCTGTGAAATTTGAAGTATTTCTATTTTCTCCAGTGCAGTAAGTGGAATTACATTGAATGTAAGTATGTCAACATATTTTTGTGTTTTTAATATAAATTTATGAAATACTTGATGATTTTCTAATATTTTTAAAGAAATTTTGAAATACTATTTTTTGAGTATAAACCATGAAATAATCGAAGTAAAATGAACATTACTATTACAGAATGTACGAAGAACACCACTTACGTTATAATTTACGTAATTATAAGGCAGTGCAGGCATCAGATGTGGCAGAGGACGCTGGCGAGGAGGAAGAGGGTCCCTGTTCCGATGACACTAGACGTTTAGAGCAGCAAACTTTGCGTCTAATTACTAAAAAATCTTTAATTTCCTGTTATGCTATAGGCATACTTTTTTTTATTGAAGTGTATAATTTCAACTTTAATTCCAAAAAAAATTATTAATTTCGGTCAAATAGAAACAAAATGGCAATTTTTTGAAAAAAATATGTTTTGTAAACATCTTGTTTATAATTTGACGTATTTTTATTGCTTAATTTGTTATATTTGCAGTCAAAAATATTTTTATTGAATTCATTGGAAATTTCTACCCCAAAAGTACATATAATACATTAAATTTGGATTAGTTACTTCTGAGATATTGAATTTCAAAGATCACAAATCCCAAATCGCACTAGTGTGGTTACTACGTGTGCTGGGTTGAGGTGTGGTTACTAAGGGTTAATAAAATTGTCGAATTTTCTACTAAGTTATTAAATGCTCAACGAAATTTGTCAGGACTTTTTGGCTTAAAAGTACCAGAAAAGTCCTAGTTAATTATTTCAACATTTTTCTATGCCTGAATAATTATTGAGACCAACGTAATCTTTTTTGTTTGGTGTTTTAAAATCATTTCAACTAATATTTTAAATTATTTTTTCGCTTGTCCAAATTAAGATGTTCGATTCTTGAAATTAAAATGTTTCAATTTCAGAAGAAATTTAATCAGATAACTTTAAGAGTCTATAAAAATAACCATTTATAATTCACAATACCCTCGCATTCGTCTATATAGCCACTCAATAATTTTATTTGCATACATTTATACGTGCTATGATTAATATTTGCTAATACATATACTGATAAGAGGAATGCCATGTTCTTCGTATAGTTTTTTTTCATATCCACTTAAAAGCTATAATAATTTAAGAATTATAAAAAAATTAAGACTTTATAAAAAAAATTAATCTTTAACTAAGAAGATTCTTTTTCCACAAAAAAAGCAAATTTTCAAGAATATAAATTCATTTTTAATCGAACAGTTGATTTTAAAGCGAATATTTGATTTTTAGTGAAAAGGACGACTTAAAAAAAAAATAGTTGAATTTTCACCACAAAAAATGTTTCAGTCAATTTATACAAAGTTTTACACAAAATGTTGAATCTTGATGCCAAATTATGACTTTCCAAATTTAAAATCTTTGAACTGAAATTTTTTAATTTAAACACTCTCACTAAAACAGAGTTGAACTTGCATAATAAGTTGACTGTTTCAATACTAAAGTTTCTAAAATTATAGAAATATAATTTTTGTCAAATTAAAAAAATACAATTCAATGTAAAAATGGATTAAACACACTTTCTTTAAATCTAAAAATAAATTAACTTCTTTTTTCACCATTCAAAATGAAAAAATTTTCAAGGCCGAACTTTTAAAATTTAATTATTCTAAAAACAGGTTTAAAATAAAAAGTAACTTTAAATGGGAAATATTAAAAAGTAGCAAAGTATATCGATATCACAAAATAAAATGAATTTTTAACAAGATATTTATATTTTCAAACAACCAGATTAATCTTTAACCAAGAAGATTATTTTTCCACAAAAAAAAGCAAATTTTCAAGAATATAGATTCATTTTTAATCGAACAGTTGATTTTAAAGCGAATATTTGATTTTTAGCGAAAAAGACGATTTTTAAAGAAAATAGTTGAATTTTCACCACAAAAAAATGTTTCAGTCAATTTATAAAAAGTTTTACACAAAATGTTGAATCTTGATGCCAAATTATGACTTTTATACAAAAGACTTAGATTTTTAAACCGCAAATATGATTGTTTGGCCCAAAAAGGTGATTTAAAAAAAATAGTTTAACTTTAAACAGAGAAATACGAATTTTCAACCAAAAAGTTGAATCCTAAACAAAAAAGAACGATTTTCAAAGTTTCTGAATATTCAATAAAATAATGAAATTCTGACTTTGGAGGCGGAGGGTGATTGAAAATTTGAGAAAAGCCTCTCACGTAATTTGTGGCTGACCTCTAAGCTTCAACTTTAGTTCTTCAAAAAT
>NC_046663.1:2380101-2381207 GCF_010883055.1 Belonocnema kinseyi | reverse complement strand
TTAGTGAATATTTTGAATTAATAATGCACTTTTACCTGCGAATAGCCTTATATCCATCTATTTGATTAGGAAAAAGCACTAAAATGAAGCACAGAATCAAAATCTCTATTCCCGTTTTCTATGATTATAAAAGACAATAAGGAAAAGTATAAGAAAACGTACTTATGACAATTGTTATTAGAGACTAAATAATGAATATTATTCGATATCTATAAAAACGTACAATCTTTTCTTCAGACATCCTACTCTACGTCTTCTGGAGTAAAATTAAAGGTTTCAATTTTCTCATATCAATTTCAAACATGGTTCAAATAAATTTTGTAGAAATTTTTAGAAGCAGCCACTCGTTTTTTATCATTTTTTCGGTATCCCACGCCATTCGTTTCGAAACTTGAATGTTTGATTAATGAAACAAATAATTGTGGCAATGGAATTCTTAGTTTACTGACTTATGTTTGTTCAAGTTGTGTATAATATATTTTTCCTTTTAAAACGTTTTAGAACTGCTTAAACAATTTTTAGAAAGTTTTATAAATGAATTTAATTATTTATATGATTGTTAAAATGTAAGTTTGGAAGTATTCAAAAATAATTTTTCCATAATTCGAAATTTAAAAATATCCTCCTAAATAACAGGGGGTCTCTATACGTGACTGTCCGCGAAGAAAGGGACCTAATGCAGAAAAAATAGATTTTTATTTTCTTACATCAATGGATAGTTTCTAAGTTACTCTTTCATTTCTAATGATCAAAATTAGGCATAATAAGCGTATGCGGAGACGAAAAAGGAGCCTGTGGAAACTAACCCCACCACTTACTACTGCTGGGAACAGCAGAAGCAGTGGATACGGGCGAAGGTCAAGGATACGGCCCCTAAAGGTTTTGGTGGGAAGTGGAGGGGATCCTTTCCGTAAACACATCACCACTATAAAAATGATGGCTTGCGGACTCTGCTACAATCGGCCCTCCTGTAATATTCAGCTTTGACGCATTAGGTCCCTTTCTTCGCGGACGATCACATATATATTTGTTTAATAAAATTTTGTGCAAAATGCCATCCCTGTTCTGAAGTACTCCTTCAGAATTTTCAAATGGTTGAACATCGA
>NC_046663.1:2377074-2380001 GCF_010883055.1 Belonocnema kinseyi | reverse complement strand
GACGCACACAAATAAAGTTTTTTTATTTGATAGCCAAGGTTTGCATGTTTCTGGAACGATTGTAAAAATCTTCTAAATTCGATTGGTGGAATTATAAAAAGGAGAGGGGTTCTATCCGTACCACTTGACTTACGTGTAGACCATAATTTTCGACAAGAACGAGATAATTGTTAGTATATATACAAGTAAAAATATTAAAAATCCATTCAGTCAGAGTCTGAGAAATAATTTAAAATTAATTTTTTTTGCGCCTGCAACAAAATGAAGATTTTGGTCTTCACGCTTCTCTTCACACTTGGGATATTTCTGGCTTCTGTTCGTGAGTAGAATATACATACATACATACATATTACGAAAACAATCATATCTGACAACCTGTTCTATCGACATATCAACTACAGGGTGGCCCAGACTCAAATGCCCGGAGTTATATTAAAATACTAGTATAAAATTTAAAAAAAGCTAAAATTAAGCTTCTTTATACATTGAAGTACATCCCTCTTCAAGGCAAATAATTATTACCAGGTTCCGTTGGGCTTGAAGAAGGGATGTTCGATGATGACGAACAAGTCGCCGACCGCAAGGTTTGAGCGATGCCTTGTCCACTTGGCATGTCCTTCTTTTGGAGACTGTTTAAATACTCACGGCTCAGGCGTGCCCAGAAGTGGTCGCATAGGCCTTCGAGCAAGATCTCAATGTCGTCTGGGTCGCCGGTAAGTGGCATAAGTGGTCTGCAGTTTAGGACTCTATCGATGTTGACGAGTAGCGTGGACAACTCCTCGAACGTGAGCTTTCGGGGCCGGTGACATGTCGAAAATGGGATTTCGCTGACTTGACGCTCGCTTCCTAAATTCCGGTAAAGTGGTTGCAGGGGGTGAGATGAATCGCCATGTGATGTTTTGCTAGACACGGCTTCCCTCGACGAGACCCTGATCCATTTCCGCTGCACGCAACAGGTGACGAAGTTCCGTGTTGGCCCCGCGGAACGTTTGGCCGTTGTCGTTCCACATTTCTTGGGGCTGTCACGTCGGCCAGTGAAGGGGTCGAGTACTCCGAGCTAGCTCTGCGTTGTAATATTTCCTGTGAGTTTCATGTGCATGGCCTTGGTGGCCTGCAAACGATGAGGGTCAAATGGGCCAGCGTAATCCTCTCCTTTTCGGAAGAAGGCGGCTGACGGAGTCACCTGGACAGCCGTTAGGGGCCATGGCTTGTTTCATGGGCTTTGCATTAGCTTAGACACAGACTGGGCAGTCCCGGAAGTCTTTTGTCACCCGTGTTTGTCCGGCGACTATACAGGCGCGTCGAATGGCGTGAAGATATGTTGCACGGAAGTCGGCACAATACGTTTTCACCGAGAACGATGTCCACTTTCCCAAGAATGTCAAACCCTGGGTCAGTTAGTCGGAGTCCTTGGATGCAGTCGGCTGCCTCGGTGGGCAGGGGCAGAGAGGGCGTGATGATCCTGATGTGCTGAAATCCGTAGGCTTCAAATCCAAGCGAGCGATTCAGAGACGTGTCATAGAGGTTGAAGCGTGTTCGCAGATGGGCCAAGGCTGCAGGCGACCTTGAAACCCCGGCAACACCGATATTGACGCGCTCAAAGTCATCACCTAATCTTTTGGCGATGTTCATGTTTACGAGAGTGGCTTCCTAACACGAATCCAGTATGACCCGTACCTTCTCTCTGCGACGTCGTCCACTCTCGATGATGAACCTGGCCGTGGGTAAGAGAGCTTGTAATGCCTATGGCGTCCTATCTCTGCCGCCTTCTGACCATTTCGGCAACGGTTCGTGCTCGTCGAGGTGTGGCCTGCATTGATTGACTGCAGCAGCTGACATCGCTATTATAGGTTGGCAATCAGCTGGTTATACGTCGGGAAGTGCTGTGCGGCCAGGGCCTTGGTCTTCTCGGTTTGGCTGTTCTCTTCATCCCAACCGCGTCTTATTTTGGAATCTATGTTGAGGCTTGCTGCTGTCACAAACCAATCGTTCCATTGAGGGACTGGGCGGCCGTAGAAGGCCTGTTGACTTCGGTGCCGTCCCAGCTTATACAGAAGCCACTGAGTCCTTTCGGCCGACTCTTGCTTCCGAGCCTTTATACGGAATATCGCCTTAAGGTGGTCCTGTAAAGCACCCGCCGCAGATCAAAGCGAGAGTCCAGAGCGGCCCAAGCTGTCGCGTAGTTTGGTCCGGTGATTGAAGTGCTCCTAAGCGCCTCCTGCGCTTCCCTATGGACGAACGACTTAAGGGAGAATAGTATTTCAACGTCCTTCAAGGTCGGCTTATGATGCACAAGTGCGCAAAAAAGGTTTCGAAAGGTCTCCCAGTGCTGTTGTCGTCTGCTGAAGTAAGGCAGAAAAATTCTCGGCAACCTGGCGGACAGCCGATCCTAGGCGTTGGTAGACATGTCCTCGGCCGCAGCGTAGTCTTCGCTGATAAAGTAGTCGCTGTCCTATATCTCCGGATAGTAAAGTAGTTGTACGTGGTTTTTAGAGAAGTCCCACAAAAAATCGTCGAAAATCTCGAGGCTGCTGGGTGCGAGGCCGTCGGTCCATTCCTCTCGGGGCCGGTCCAGGATCTTCCAAACTGCTTGGCGCAGCACGTTGGTTAGTGCGCGCTGAGCCTCAAGTCGGCTTACATCTGTGAAAGAGATGGGGTTGGATTTACAGGGCGAAGCGCACTCGATACGCGTGCGAGTTCTGCAAGGCGGGCTAATTCTGATGAAAGACTCTCATTTTTCTGCCTTATGCCGAGCTTACTCTGTTGGACGAGCTAGCGTCCCGCTATCTTCCCCATTTAAAAAATCAAAATTTAAATCACACGACCTTTAAGATCTTTAAATGCGCTCATATGCGCCATAAAGAAGAAATTTTGCGCCACATTTATAATCGAGTTATCAGCGATCAGAATGGGGGCGGGGGGCGCTA
>NC_046663.1:2374975-2376974 GCF_010883055.1 Belonocnema kinseyi | reverse complement strand
TTTAAGATCTTTAAATGCGCTCATATGCGCCATAAAGAAGAAATTTTGCGCCACATTTATAATCGAGTTATCAGCGATCAGAATGGGGGCGGGGGGCGCTAGCTAATTAACAAAGATATCATATTTTATATGAGGGGCCAATGTTATGCAGGTATTAAATCCTCAACAGTGATGTCCAATATAAATTTAAGTACCTTGATTCATTATTCTTTAAATGCGTTCATATGCGACATTGATTTTTTTCAAATCTTGAAAATTGCCTAAGATATGTAGGTAATCAAATTTTACGAATGATAAACAACAATATAAAAAGTTTTCAAGTCGCACTTATGAATTTACTTTCCTATGGGGTTTCGAATACGCTTATCTGCGTCACTTTCAAAATGAACAAAAAACCATAATCAACCACCCCATTGCCACTTGTTACTCTAGTCATTTATTACAAAGATGAAAATAAGCTAAAGCATTTTGGCATGGCAATCGTCTTAGATTGTTCAAGTTATGACACTGTAGCTGTGTGTACACATTTCAAAAGCTCATCAAAGAGTAGCTCAAGAACAAATTCAGCGTTGATAACAAAATTTATTATGTGACAGACGGAGCTGCGCAGCATTTTAAAAATAAATATGCCTTTATAAATCTTTTAAATCACAAAAAAGATTTTGGGATTTCTGTAGAAACACATTTCCAGGCAACTGCACATAGAAAAGTTCCAGTTAACGGGATTTGTGCAAATTTGAAAATACTTGCGGCCAAGCTAGCTTGCAGTGCTCAGCACAGAATTCAATTCTAACTGCGATTGAGTTGTTCGAGTGGGCTAAAAATAATTTAAAGGGAACAGTGGTTCTTTTTAGGTCGAAAGAAGAGCACATAGAGATGACCGAAAAACTAGAAACTAGATTCACTGAAAGAATTACAATTCCTGGCACTCTAAAATGCCACGCATTTATTCGAAATGAGAACGGATAACTGCATCTGAAAAAACTTCATTCGCAACAGAAGACGATCTGTTTCGAATCATGCATACAACCAAGTCCCCGGTAGGACTGGCCAACCTGTTTGAACGCGCGAGGAAGGGTTTCGCTTGGATATCTTCGCATAACTACCCAGTGGGCACAAAGTTTGGCGACGTCTTTACGACATCGTTACGACATCTTTACGACCACTTTACGACATCCTATGTCAATCTCGTTAAGGTGTCTTTACGATATCGTAAAGACACCGAAATGACATGGACATAGGATGTCGTAAAGTTGTCGTAACGATGTCGTAACGATGTCGTAAAAACAACGCCAAATTTTGTGCCCACTGGGTACATAACTATTTTCAGTCCCGAAATGCCAAACATCATTTTTATTGGAAAAAGTAAGGCTTTCGTTTATAAATATTTTCTAAAAATTAAAAACTGCCCGAAGAGTAGAAAATGATAAATAAACATTTTAAATGGCATTTTGTTTTAAAAATTTGAAACAATAGATTTCAAAGAATGACAAAGCATGAAAAGCCCTTCTAGAATCACTCATAGAAAATTCAATTTTTATTTGTAGAAAGGAAGTTATGACCATTTGAAAATACCCGCTTTGCTCGGAGGATGCAAAAAATTCCCCATACATGATAGTTAAACGTACTAAATGATTTGAAATAAAATCAATATTTAAGAGAAATTCTTTCAAATTTTTTAATGCACCAAATGTTTAAAATTTTTTCAGAAAAAATGGAAATTTTAAAAGTTTGCATATCGGTAATTTTCAAAAAATTTTCTTTTTTAAATTTAAGTATAATTAAGCAAAACAACATCAATATACTTTTTAAAAAGTATTCAACTATATTTCAAATTTGCAGATATAAACAATCCTTTGTGAGCATTACAATTTAATAGAGGATTAATAAATGCCAGTTTATAAAGTGGGACGATGGTCGTGGGGGCTAAAGCGTAGGCTTTGGACCCACTCCTTCGGCTTGCGGGTTCGATTCCCGCCTCGCACTCTGGAAGAGTCTC
>NC_046663.1:2370777-2374875 GCF_010883055.1 Belonocnema kinseyi | reverse complement strand
TACGAAGTTTGAAAATTCCTGAACTAAAAAATTTTAGAATAATAAAATTCCCGGGGGTTGCTAATATTATTGAATTCAAACATTCCCGAATTGGAATATTCCAGATTGATAAAATTCACGATAGTTTATAATATATTCGTATTTTAAAATTCTCGAATTGCAAAATTCTCAGATTGGAAAATTCTCGAACTATACAATTCCTGAGAGTTTATAATATTACCGAATTGTGAAATTCCCAAGAGTTCATAATATTACAGAATTTTCAAATTCCCGGAAAATAAAATTTCCGACAGAAAATTGCCGCTTTATAAAATATCCGAACTAGAAAATAAATGAATTCAAACAATTAATTTGTTTCTGAATATCATTTATTGATTAAAAATACAATTAATAAATATTTAAGGGAAATCCTATTAATTTTTCCGTTATTTCTTTAATCAGTGGCGGATCGATGGCTGTAGTTTTGAGCGTTGAACCCTCTTTCCTCGAACATTGTTTCGAATTTTAGGAACATTTTATAACATTTTCCAAAGTTTTGAGGCATTTTTCGATTTTCCCCAAATGTGGATTTCTGTACGGTTTCACAGAGCTTTATAAAATTTCTAGACAAAATTTACTCGGATTGCTTGTATAATTTTAAAAACTTTACTCGATTTTTATGAAAATTCCTGTCTACACTGCAAGAAATGAATTGCTGATACATATTGCGGGTTAATACAGCAATCTGTATGCCTGGAATAGACACATCGACGGCTGAGCTAAGACGCAATATGATTGTACCAGCAATTCATTTCTTTCAGTGTATTTAAAAATATAAAGAAATATTATCATTGCCGGACATTTTGAAATGATTGTTTATCAATTTTACATGTTTTTAAGAAAATTTCACCAGTGCAAATACAAGTATTTTTCAATTTATATAAATTTAAAATATATAATTGGTGTTAATATTTTTAATTATTTTTTAATATAAAAAAAGTTATATTCACTTAACGTGTATTACGTGGGCACTTTTTAAATAAAAATGAATATAATTTTGCCAGCGATCTCAAGAATGATAAGAAAGGATTGCGCGAGAAATATATGTTTGCTAAAATAGTGAACACACTGGTTCAGAAATAACAGCTAGTGGACAATTTATAGTTGAAAATCCCAAAATTTTATATTTCGAAGCAATTTTTTGAATTGGTTTTGAATATTTAAAAAAAATATTTGATTTCAAATATATTTTTATTAAAGGAAAATGAAATTTCTAAATGAAAATAAACATGCTGCATTATTTAGGTATTTCATGTCATTTTTTCAACATGAGTTATTTTAATTCGTTCAGTGAGAGGTTTCCAAGTATTTTAAAATAATTTTAAATTGTTTACAAAACTATTATTTGTTTATAAAAATTTTTCCTACTATATATTATAAAAACTTATTATTTGTCAGGATGAATGATATGGTTTATAAATATGAAGAGTAGTATTTCTTCCTTACATATTTGTTAATTAACGCAGTTAATTAATTTTATGAGTCAAATTTTTTTCAATAGACAGTCTGTAATTATTTAAACAATTACCATTTATTCAATTCCGATTTTTTATAGAAAAAGTTTCTAAGCAATGAAAAGTTTCTAAGCAATGATCATTTTTGCAACCATTTATTTTAGTTACCTTATGTATAGGTAGTTTTTCAGATTGATATCGATAAAATTCAAAAATGCTGGTTAATATGCGAAAAAATGTGGAAGATTTAAAAAAATTCGCATTTTTTCCAGCATCTTTCGTATAAAATAATAATTCTCTTCAATTTAAGAAAATTCTATTTTTTCACGAATTGATGAAAAAATGTTATACAAAAAGAAATTGCTAAAGTAATTACAAAATATTCTAAACAAAAAATAATACTTTGACATACATGAACGATTTCATTCACGTCGTGCTGCAAAGTGCTGTGCGTGAAATGGTGGCTCAATTACTGAATCTGTAAGTAGAAGTATAAAGATTTTCGGCAATAACCACCAGGTGGCTTAGCACGCATTCTACGAGAACTTTTCAAGTCGACCACCCGGTGCGCCGGATGGTGCACAAGGTAATTTAAAACGGAATTTACTTAAAATTTTTTTTAATTTAAATTTTGTTAATAACTAAAGAATCCCAAATAGTAATTTGGTGATTGGGTTGCGCCGGATCGTGCATCAGTTACTTCAGCACGTTATTTGCAAGAACCTAAAGAAATTGTAATTTTTCCAATAGCTAAACCAATTTCAAATCGTAAGTCAACAACCAGGGTGCGTCGGATCGTGCGCCATCTTGTTCAAAATGTCCTTTACGTAGTTATTTGGTGTTTACTTCTGGTATTTATTCATCTATTTGTTGGAACAATTCAAATTTTAAAAAGTTTTTGTATAATACGTGCTAACCTACCTGGTCCCCGATCAAGTACACACGCATTGTCAACTTACTATTGAAAGTTATTTTGATTTTTAGAACAATTCTAATTTTTAAAAAGTTTTTGTAGAATACGTACTAAACTACCTGTTGCGCAACCATCTTCACCCGGGTCGTCGACTCAACATTTGGAATTGTTTTCGTTATTCACACAATTGAAATTGTTTTAAAGTTCTCGTAAAATACGTATCAAAATACCTGGCACTCCATCCAGTGCTTCCGGATCGTCGACTTATCATTGGTAGTTATATTGGCAATTGGCACAATTTAAATTCCTAAATTGTTCTCGTAGAGCACCTGCTGCATAACCAGGTTCACCCGGATCGTCAACACAACATTTGGAATTTTTTTGTTATTCACAAAATTCATAGTTTTTTAGAGTTCTCGTTGCGTACGTATTAAAGTACTGGGTGCTCGATCCGGTGCACCTCGATCATTGACTCACCATTGGTAGTTATTTTGGCAGTTAGCATAATTTAAATTCTTGAAAAGTTATCGTAAAATAGGAGCTAAAGTACCTGGTGCGCGAACCGGTGCACCCGGGTAGTGAACTTCCAATTTTAGATGTGTAGACTATTGGCGAACTTCAGATTTTCATCTTTAACACAGGCTGTTTTTCTTTGACACTTACATGTTCTTAAGAATATTCTTTGGATTTAGCGTGTCCTAAGCATTAGAGATAGACAAGAGCCAGGCTTGCGCTATACTAGTATTATGCCGAGAACCATTCTTTAGCCAGATATTTTCAAGTGTGTTGCCATTCTTGAGCCACGCAAACTTCCTCCACGCGGGTTCTTAAAAACTTTGTGCAAAGTCCAATAAAAGAAAATAGTAATCCACTAATCTTTTATAAAAAGGGAGGAAAAATTAGTAGCTTGTGTCCATCTACGAAAATTTTGCCAAGGTTCAATTTCAACCAAATCACGTTCGACGGTGGGGGAAGCATGACAGAAAAGTCATTAGCCATGCTTGACCCATTGTTAATATTTATGGGACGATCATGGGTGAACATTGACCCAATCTTAAACCACACTCTCCCCATGCTTACCCCACGCGCACCCCACGGTAAACCCCTGCTCAACCCACGCTCACTTCATGCTTATGCCATTGTTGAGCCATGGTTCACGCATTAAACCTTTTCCACGCGGAAATTAAAACACTCGAAACAAAGCTATTTTTGTGAATTTTTTCTGAGATTATTAACAATGATATCGATGTAGGGTTTGTTAGGCTTAATAAATAGACGATTAAAATATATTAAAAAGTTTTTTAATTTATTTTATGCACTTTTTATACATAAAAACGTCATTCAAAGTCAACTCCTCAAAAAGAAGTTAGTTCCGCGCTATTGTAGTAATCTCGAAAATGCTGTCTGATACAAAACAAATTAACAGTTTTAGATTCGGTATGACTCCAGAAATCGGTTGAATCAGGATTTATGATATACATGCCAGTGAAACAAACTGTTAGCTAAACAATAAAAACAAGCGAAAAAAGTGGGTTTATTTTCACAGTTTTTTGCAAAGAGAAAAATATAGCTAAAATTTAAATTTTTAAATAATCGTACTTCAGCCGGCTACTGGAGCCATATTGAATCTAAAACTGTTGAGTGTTTTTGTATAATCGAGGGTTTCAAAGAAGAACACTGCCTTAAATTAAT
>NC_046663.1:2369599-2370677 GCF_010883055.1 Belonocnema kinseyi | reverse complement strand
AAAGTATTGTCCAGGTTGTGACGTCAGGTATCAAAAGTGAAATTCGAAATTTGATAAAACCAAAAATATAGTTAGATAGCTCTTGAAAACTGAACCTGAGTCTCCATTTACTGTTTTTTTCTCGGGCTGCAAATTTTCCAGTGAATAAATAAAAACTGACTTTTTTTAAATTGAAAAAACCATGCTTTTTCACATTCAACTCGTCGTAAGTAATTCGTTTATCAACCAATTAACAAATGTATTTTTGAGTTTTATTCGTGACACTCTAGCGGGGGTTACAGTGTCCAAAAAGAATCGAAAGTTAGTTTCTAATGTTTTTTTTAATCCGAATGAAAAACCACGTTTTTAGATTTTCACATTAAAAAAATGAGCGAGGAAGTTTGAGCTGCGACAAACTTAAAGCGAACTAATTTTGCGCCAATGTATTGACCAATTTTTTGGAAAATCTCAATTCGATTTGATTTTTAGTTCCATAATTACAGCGAGTTTATTACGAGCTCGCGACGCAACACCACAGGATTTTTCAGGCGACGCCGCCGGAACGCTGGCTAGTGCGAGCGAGTGGACAAAACAAAGGTTGGGCAAGGAGCAGTGATCCCAGATCTGAAACGAGACGTGGTCCAATACTATGACACGTCTATGTCCGTGTGAATGTGGCAGGAGACGATATAAATGCCTGGGTTGCGCGCGCAACCCATTTCTCCTCTTCTGAATTTGAAGACTCGAAGGTGCACGATTGCCGGTCGGAACACTTCGGCGGTTCTATTTATATCTCTATCTGCTTTGAAATAAAATGAAGAGATTGGGATTTTAATATTTCCAGATTTCGAAGCTGGGCTGGCGATTCTCATGATTTGAATACTTCGCGCGCCTCTTTAATGCGTGTATTTTGAGGTTACGTTACATCAAGTATAAAATATAAATTATATAAATATTAATACTATTATATATATATATATATTATTAATTATACTGATATAATTATGTTATATTATAATAGTCTTATTTAAATCTTGATCCGCATTTGAAAGAAATTAAAGAAATTGGTGATTTTGGAATTCATCTCGTTTGGATAAAA
>NC_046663.1:2368014-2369499 GCF_010883055.1 Belonocnema kinseyi | reverse complement strand
AATTCGACTATTTTAATGAAAATGTGGCTAAAAACTCAACTATTTCGTAGACATATTTACTTTTGTTTTTAAAAACATATTTTTATGTTGAACTGAAATCTGTTTCAGATAATAATGTAATCTTTTTTTTTAATTTGCCTGTTCGATTTACAAATTAATTATTTTGGTAATAGTTTGAAATTTGTGGATAAAGGTGGATCTGCTTGATTTAAAATTGATCTTCTTTGATTGAGGATTAAAAACCTTGGCTTAACAATTTTGGTCTAACCAATTTTTTTGAAAATAGATATTTTTCAATTAAAAATTTTGAGAGTGAATTTGTTTAATTAATTTAAAGCATATTAATTTAAAGCTTTATTAGTAATGAGTTAAATTTGATTAATTTTGATTTAAAGAGACTTTAAAGTATCTCTTCCCAGTATACTTCGAATAATTTGAAACCACACGCTTATCTCGGAAAATTTAATTCAGATTGTATTGAAATATGACAAACAGGAGCCATTTTCGGCAAATTAAAACTTTTTAATTTTTCATCTGATTAAAAAAAAAAGAAAACGATTGAAGTAGGCACCTATACTCATACCATAAATTTTAGGGTTTGTTGAAAAATTTCGTTAACAGGAAATCCCTATACTTCTTTTTACAGAATCAGTGATTCAGCCACGATTATCTCTCACACAGCGGTTGACGGCACAACGTATAGAAGGTAATTTTAAAACATATTCACAAGTATAAAAAATGATAATGATTTTAAACTGATAAATGATAATTTTTAAGTATTTTTGAACTTGCTTTTAATTGCTAAACGATTATTATTTGCTTGAACCATTTTAGCCAGTATATTGTAAAATTTATTCCTTCTCGAAATGAATGGTGCATTTGATGAATTTAAAAGTATTATTTTTGTTTAACATATTTCGCAATTGTTTCATTTTGAAAAATGTATCTTAGAAAAAATAAAAAATTTAACAATATTTCCATTGTAATTAAATACTTTTTTCCTAATATTACTAGAAAAATTTCTAATAATTTTTTAAAATTGGATATCATTATTCAATAAGATTTTGAAGAATTTAAAAGAATGTCAGATTTTTGGAGATGAAAAAAGTAGCTTTCAAAGCACTTTAATAGCACATTGTGTATCAAGGTGAAGCAAATAAAGGATGTTTGGTGTTTACAATTTTAAATTATAAGTGAACGGAAAAAATAGCATACTTAGCAGAAGAGAGACTGTGACGTACAGCGATGTACTTTTTTTCCTAAAGAGGTGTATAATTTTTTCTATTGAGCATAAACTTTCATGTAGCTAAAGCAAAGTTTCATGTAGTGGGCGCAAAGTTTGATGTAGCGGGCGGAAAGTGTCATATTGACGCAGCGGCGGAGACTGCATTCGTGGAGGTCGCATGGGCTGTAAGCGACGACATTACGCCTGCTTTACGTGCATGCAATAACGCGTTTGACAAGAGATGGGGGGGGGCAAAAAAG
>NC_046663.1:2366624-2367914 GCF_010883055.1 Belonocnema kinseyi | reverse complement strand
GCTTTGGATAGAATACACAACTTTTTTAATTAAAAAGAGAAGGCATCGAAGATACGTCTGTTTTAAAACCCATGCATATTATGAATTGTAAAAATATGCAAAGCAATGATATTATCGAGCGTGAAACACGAAATCTAAAAGTCGCGTGCACGAATTTTAGGCAAATTCTAAAATATTGGATTTTAGGTAAAAAATATGCCATATTAATTTACTTATTTTTGAAACCAAAAACGCGGCGGACATGAGCCTACACTTTAAATTAGGTTTAAGTATAGTTCTAAATATATAGTTTCTAAAATAAACTAATTTTCTTGTCTTTTCTTCGCTTAAAAACTTATTCCTTTAACAGCAAATTATGTCATTTAATTTTTTGCTATTAATTTATATTTTTTAATTAAACTCTCATCTTTTTTTCGAAATTTGTAATTTTTTTGTACAAAATCAATTTTCGTAGTTAAACATTTCCTTTTTTTAAAGTGAAAATTAATTTTTTTACCTCAAAGTTGAACTAAATTTCTTGTCGAATTTTTTCATAGACATTTAATATGGTTGGTAAAGAATTTTTTTCGAACTGTTTAGTTGAGATTTAATTTTATTGGATTCAAATCTTATTTCTCTAATTAAAATGTAATCTATCCTATTTTTTGTTAAAAATTTATGTTTTAAGTTGAAAATTTATCTATTTCGTTACAAATTTATCCTCTTTAAGTAAAAAATGAAACTTTTTAGTTAAAAGTCAACTATTAGGTAAAAATTCATGTATCTAGTTACGAGTTATTATATTTTTGTGGCATATCAATCTTTCAGTGTAAAATTCACTCTTTTGGTTAAAAGTGAGTTTTTTTTAAATCAAAAATAATTTGTTTAAATAAAAATTAAACTAAATTGTTTTTCTTTAATTTTTGTAGGAATTCAATCTTTTTCATTGAAAATTCTTTTGCATGGTTAGAAATTGAACTTTTTTCTTGAAAACTTATTTTATTTGCTTAAAAACGTATTTCTTTAACTGTAAATAATGCTATTCAATTTTTTTGCTGTAAATTTATATTTTTAAATTAAAAATTAATCTAATTTCTTTCGTGGTTGAAAATTACCTTTTTAAGGCCAAGTGACAAGTGGATCACGTGACCAGATTCCTACCTGACAGCCACCTTTTTTATTTCCCAACTTATTTTAACACGAAGCGTAACATCGAGTTGAAAATTTGAGATAATAAATAATAAGCAATAAGAAAGATGTCTCTGGTCCTAAAATTTAATAATGGTAAAAAAGGAAAAAAATATTTACAAC
>NC_046663.1:2365186-2366524 GCF_010883055.1 Belonocnema kinseyi | reverse complement strand
TTTTTATACAAAGTTACTAAATTGTATCCAATTAATAATTAAAATTAATCAATTAAGTGATTTAATTAAAGTCCAATTATTATTGTGTTTTAATTATTTAATTTTAACCTATAGAGAATTTAGGGCTCATTTAGAGCTAATTTATTGGCCTATTTCTAAATGTAATGCTCTTCATTTAATCAAAAAATCATTTAATGCGCTATTGCCTAATTTGATGCTTCGAATTTTTTTAAAGTACCTAAAGTCCTGCTAGCTTAACGTTAAGCTAGTAAGAACAAAAGTTTTTCAGAAAAATTTCGGAGCATTAAATTTTGCAATAGAGCACTAAGTGAGCCCTAAATGAGCCCTAATTTATAGAGCAAAGATATTTTCAGAAATTTGTTGTTTCCATGTGTGGTTCTGCTAGCTTAATATTAACCTAGAATGACCACTTTTTTAAAATTAAATAAAGAGCAATAATTTGGCAATAGGGCAACAAATTACCCCTAAATGAGTCCTAAACTCCCTATAGGTTAACATAAAATAATTGAAACTCAATAAGAATTGGACTTATATATAGAAGGTCTGAAAATATTTAAAACGAAGAAGAACTTAGAAGCTCTTTAAGAATATACAATGCTTTAAAAGAATAACAAAAGTTTTTTTAAGATTCCTGGAAAAATTCAAAATTACTTTTTTATTTTGAAAAATTATTTTTAATTTTAAAAAAGACGTAGAATTCGAAAAGTTTAAAAGATGTTTAGAAGTTCTGTAAAAATGAAGAAATAAAAATTTAAAGTTTAAATAAGTGTAAAGAGACATGGAGATATTTAAAGATGTTTAAATAAAATTTTGAACCTTTTTAAAGGTATTTCAACTATTTTAAATGAAATGAATTCAACTTTTAATTTAAGAAGTTTTCAGTGTATGAAAACAATGTATACTTTCAATTTGTAATATTTCTGGCTTAAAATTACTTAAAATTATTTGCAGCACAGCTTTTATTACTTCAAGTTCAAAATTTTTTAGATTTAGAGTACTAGTTTTTTAATTTCATTGAGCGAGGAATGTTCGCGAGTCGGGAAAAACTCGGGAAATCACCAAATTTTTAAATGCGATCAAAACAACAGCCCTTTTTTGTTTTAACCTTAACAAACAACTTTAAAAATAAACAAATGACATTAAAAATAAAAAATTTATAAATTTATGGAAAAATCACACAAAATGTAACAAAATTGGTTATAACAAAATTGTTTTTGCTTTGGATAGAATACACAACTTTTTTAATTAAAAAGAGAAGGCATCGAAGATACGTCTGTTTTAAAACCCATGCATATTATGAATTGTAAAAATATGCAA
>NC_046663.1:2363671-2365086 GCF_010883055.1 Belonocnema kinseyi | reverse complement strand
GCTTTGGATAGAATACACAACTTTTTTAATTAAAAAGAGAAGGCATCGAAGATACGTCTGTTTTAAAACCCATGCATATTATGAATTGTAAAAATATGCAAAACAATGATATTATCGAGCGTGAAACACGAAATCTAAAAGTCGCGTGCACGAATTTTAGGCAAATACTAAAATATTGGATTTTAGGTAAAAAATATGCCATATTAATTTACTTATTTTTTAAACCAAAAACGCGGCGGACATGAGCCTACACTTTAAATTAGGTTTATGTATAGTTCTAATGTGTAAAAGTCCGTTCAAAATTCATTTATGTGGTTACAAATTATTCTATTTTAGAGGAATAGTAATCTTTTTGGATTGCAATTTACTGTTTTGGTTAAAAATAGGTTTTTTTGTTAAAAATCATTTTTTTAAATAAAAAATAAACTAATTTTCTTGTCTTTTCTTTGCTTAAAAACTTATTCCTTTAGCAGAAAATTATGTTATTTAATTTTTTGCTATTAATTTATCTTTTTTAATTAAACACTCATCTTTTTTCGATATTTGTAATTTTTTTTGTACAAAATCAATTTTCGTAGTTAAACATTTCCTTTTTTCAAGTTAAAATTAATTTTTTTACCTCAAAGTTGAACTCAATTTCTTGTCAAATTTTTTCATAGACATTTAATATGGTTGGTAAAGAATTTTTTTCGAACTGTTTAGTTGAGATTTAATTTTTTTGGATTAAAATCTTATTTCTCTAATTAAAAAGTAATCTATCCTATTTTTTGTTAAAAATTTATGTTTTAAGTTGAAAATTTATCTATTTCGTTACAAATTTATCCTCTTTAAGTAAAAAATGAAACTTTTTAGTTTAAAATTCAACTATTAGGTAAAAATTCATGTATCTAGTTACGAGTTATTATATTTTTGTGGCATATAAATCTTTCAGTGTAGAATTGACTCTTTTGGTTAAAAGTGAGTTTTATTAAAATCAAAAATAATTTGTATAAATAAAAATTAAACTAAATTGTTTTTCTTTAATTTTTGTAGGAATTCAATCTTTTTCATTGAAAATTCTTTTGTATGGTTAAAAATTAAACTTTTTCCTTGAAAACTTATTTTATTTGCTTAAAAACCTATTTCTTTAACTGTAAATAATGCTATTCAATTTTTTTGCTGTAAATTTATATTTTTAAATTAAAAATTAATCTACTTTCTTTCGTGGTTGAAAATTACCTTTTTAAGGCCAAGGGACAAGTGGATCACGTGACCAGATTCCTACCTGACAGCCACCTTTTTTTATTTCTCAACTTATTTTAACACGAAGCGTGACATCGAGTTGAAAATTTGAGATAATAAATAATAAGCAATAAGAAAGATGTCTCTGGTCCTAAAATTTAATAATGGTAAAAAAGGAAAAAAATATTTACAAC
>NC_046663.1:2361003-2363571 GCF_010883055.1 Belonocnema kinseyi | reverse complement strand
TTTTCCGAGATAAGCGTGTGGTTTCAAATTATTCGAAGTATACTGGGAAGAGATACTTTAAAGTCTCTTTAAATCAAAATTAATCAAATTTAACTCATTACTTATAAAGCTTTAAATTAATATGCTTTAAATTAATTAGGCAAATTCACTCTCAAATTTTTTAATTAAAAAATATCTATTTTCAAAAAATTGGTTAGACCTAAATTGTAAAGCCAAGTTTTTGAAGCCTCAATCAAAGAAGGTCAATTTTAAATCAAGCAGATCCATTTTTATCGACAAATATTAAACTATTACCAAAATAATTAATTTTTAAATCGAACAGACAAATTAAAAAAAAATTACATTTTTATCTAAAATAGATTTCAGTTCAACATAAAAATATGTTTTTAAAAACAAAAGTAAATATGTCTACAAAATAGTTGAGTTTTTAGCCACATTTTCATTAAAATAGTTGAATTTTCATCTAAGAAATATTTCACTCTACTTTCTCAAAGCAATGTATAAATTTTTATCAAAAGGATGATTTTTTTACAATTCTCTAGCAAAAATGGGAAAACTACATTTTTTGAATTAGTCAAAAAATTATTATAGAAAAAATCGAATTTTCTAAACAAAATTGGTTTAATTTTCAAACAAATAAATAAATTAGTAATTAAAACCCAGCAAGTTGAATACAAATTTTTTTGAACGGACAGCTTAATTTTCAACCCAGTAGATGAAACTATTACCAAAAAGACAATTTTTCAAAATAAGAAATATAAATAAAATTTTCAACTAAAGAAGTAAAATTTTAACCACAAAGATTGGTATTGTACTAAAAAAATATAATTCGTAACAAAACATATAAATTTTCAAACAAATGTTTTAGATTTTAATGGAATTTTCAACCTAATAGTTGGATTTTTAACGAAATAGTTAAATTTCAAATAAATAATTCTTTACCAACCAGATGAAATTTCGATGAAAAAAAAAATCGAAAAAAATGTAGTGAAACTTTTAGTTAAAAAAAATAATGAGTAGGTGACGTGACCAGATTTTTACCTTACCGCCACTTCTTTTATTTCCCAACTTACATTCACACGAAACGTCACATCAGGTTGAAAATTTGAGACACTAAACAAGAAGCACTAAGAATGGTGTGTCTGGTGCTAAATTTGTATAATTCTAAAAAAAAAGTTTTTTGTTGTAAATCTTTTTTTTCTTTTTTTACAATTATTAAATTTTAGGACCAGAAAAATCTTTCCTATTGTTTATTATTTATTATCTCAAATTTTCAACTCGATGTTACGCTTCGTGTTAAAATAAGTTGGAAAATAAAAAAAGGTGGCTGTCAGGTAGGAATCTGGTAACGTGACCCATTCGTCACATGGCCTTAAAAAGATAATTTTCAACCAAATGAATGAAGTTTCAACCACGAAAGAAAATAGATGAATTTTTAATTTAAAAATATAAATTTACAGCAAGAAAATCGAATAGCATTATTTACACTTAAAGAAATAGGTTTTTAAGCGAATAAAATAAGTTTTCAAGAAAATAGTTCAATTTTTAACCATACAAAAGAATTTTCTCCTAAAAAGATTTCCTACAAAAATTAAAGAAAAAGAATTTAGTTTATTTTTTATTTAATCGAATTATTTTTGATTAAAAAAACTCACTTTCAACCAAAAGAGTGAATTTTACACTAAAAAATTGATATGCCACAAAAATATAATAACTCGTAACTAGATACATGAATTTTTACCTAATAGTTGAATTTGAAACTAAAAAGTTTAATTTTTTACTTAAAGAGTATAAATTTGTAACAAACTAGATAAATTTTCAACTCAAAATATAAATTTTTAACAAAAAATAGGATTTATTACTTTCTAATTAGACAAATAAGATTTCAATCCAATAGAATTAAATTTCAACTAAATAGTTTTAAAAAAAATTCTTTTCCAACCTTATTAAATATCTATGAAAAAAATCGACAGCAAATTTAGTTCAACTTTGAGCTAAAAAAATTAATTTTCACTTGAAAAAAAGGAAATTTTCTACTACGAAAATTGATTTTGTTCAAAAAAATTACAAATTTCTAAAAAGAAGAATTTTTAATTAAAAAAGATAAATTTATAGCAAAAAATTAAATAACATAATTTCCTGTTAAAGGAATAAGTTCTTAAGCAAATAAAAGACAAGAAATTTAGTTTAGTTTTTATCCTAACAAATGATTTTTAATTAAAAAACTTATTTTTAACCAAAACAGTAAATTCCAATCCAAAAAGATTGATATTCCTCTAAAATCTAACGATTTGTAACCACATAAATGAATTTTGAACGGAATTTTACACATCGCACACATCCCGAAAAAACCTGGTCTTTTCTTTAGACTTGGTCAAACTGGCCGGTAAAATAAACTAGGTCTTCCCTAGGCTTAGAAATATACTTAAACCTAATTTAAAGTGTAGTCACGCTCCATAATATCATTATTTTGTGTTAATTTTTATCTCAACCACTCTGCGATATATATTATTTTAATAAATACATGTTTTTACAATTCATAATATGCATGAATTTTAAAACAGAAGT
>NC_046663.1:2357871-2360903 GCF_010883055.1 Belonocnema kinseyi | reverse complement strand
AAAATATCTTATAGGTTTGTATGGTTTTTGAATCGTTTAAAAACTTCTAAATATTTCTTAAATTTACTAAACTTTGTAGTAAAATTATATATTATAGCACGAGATTGCTTTAAAAACTATTAAACCCTTTTTTCAAATTTTATATTACATTTCTGTTTCTCTGGACACCTTAAAAAATTAAGTTTATCGAAATTTGAATTAAAACCTGAAAAATGAAAATAATTGTCTTAAAGTCTTCCATATTTTTTTAAAAACAATTTTTAAGTCTTTAAAATGTAAAATTATTATTTCAAAATTGAGTATTAACCGCCTAAAATTTTCACACAACTGTTTAAAAAAAAGTAATTTCAAAATCTTTCAAAATTAGTAAGATGAATCTATTGTTCTAATTCTTAAAATAAGTTTTTTTATAATTTGATTTTACTTATCTCTTCAAAAATGTAAAAGAAAGGTTACCCAGGCGTAAAAAAACATTTTTTCTCCTAAAAAAATCTGGAATTATAATATGGTAGCAAAATGTTTAAAAAAATTATTGCACAACATAAAATACTCAATTTAAAAAAAGGTAAAATTAAATCTTTATCTACTTCGATGCTGTGAAAAAATTATTCAGCTAACAATTAATTGATTGGTCAATTAAACTATCGGTCTAGTGAAATATTGATTAACATTAGCTCCTTAATTTTTAATTGTTTAAACAAATAGGATTCGTTTAAGTATATTTTTTATAAAATTATTAATATTTCTTTACTGAAATATTTATCAACATTGTTTTATTTTTTTGAAATAAAAAATATTACGCAAATAAAACTGACAAATTTAATTTTATTAAATTAATTATTAATTAGTATATATTAATTATTACTGATAAATATTCCACTAGACCCATAGAAATATTTTTTATTTTTTGAAAATTCGAAACGAAAGTATTCAAAAAATTTTCATTTGTTTAAATAATTGAAAATAAATGAACTAATGTTAATAAATATCCCACTAGATTAATAGTAATAATTTTCAATGGCGTGTACCAGATTTTCCATTTCTTTCTCGCAACAAGATTTACAACTATATTTACGACTGTAAACATTAAGCCGGAGTGGCAAAAGGGCCTAGGTTTCCGTTCACCTATCATAAACGACCGAACTTAAAAAAAAAAGTGCGAGCGGATAAAAAATTTCTGATCCGCAGCTGTATATTTTTTGGCACGTACATTTTGGTTGGAATTTTTCCGCTAACTCAAGATCCTCCCCACCTAAAAAGGGTTCACTTTCTTAAGATACATAATTTCATAATTAATCTTTTGCAAGGCATTATCTAAACCAACGACATTCGCCCCATTGTTGCTGTATACTACGCTCATTCTCCCTCGCCTTCCCAGTGGGCACAAAGTTTGGCGACGTCTTTACGACATCGTTACGACATCTTTACGACAACTTTACGACATCCTATGTCTATCTCGTTAAGGTGTCTTTACGATATCGTAAATAAGTCGTATGAGCTAACAATGTCTTTACAAAATCGCAAAGACACCGAAACTACATGGACATAGGATGTCGTAAAGGTGTCGTAAAGATTTCGTAACGATGTCGTAAAGACGTCGCCAAATTTTGTGCTTAATGGGTTGCTATAAATCGTCTCACTGCCATTAAAAAAGATGCTACTGACAGACAATTCTCCAACTCAAAATGTACCGCTCTGTACCGCACCTCACATTCAGGCGACACAGCTTACCCGTATGACCGAGGGTTAAATAGTTAAAACGAGCTCGCTTCCTCTCTAGCATTTCTTTAATTTTTGAAAGCGGCGTTTTAATTGCTTTAAACCAATTTGCGCTCTAATGATTGCTTTTTTTTTACAAAATACACACGATTTGACTCTATCTTTTGCCGCAATCAAATTTCGAGCAGTAGGCACGTCTTTTGTTACTTCACGCGCTCTTGGCTTACTGGAGTCGACCCGCTGTTCGGTTTGTCAGACAGTGAAAATCCTTTAAGGCCTAATGAGATTCTTTGATCACCCTCAACTTCAGCCTTTGGAAATTCGATTAGATTTGTCAATTGTGTTTTTGACATATCTGGAGCGTTCACACTTCTGTCCACATATCTCGCTCCACTCGAATCGCTGCCACAGTCGTAGTACATCCATGGGCAAAGAATATTTCACTAATGGTAAAAGCATCGCGGCACATTTTTCTGTAGTGACTCCAAGAGTACTTAAAGCGCGTAAATGAGACTCAATTTTGTCGCACAAACTGGCCAAAGTCAATTTTTCAGCGGACATTGCGTTTTGAAGCGCTAATTAAAGCAACTGTCGCACATAAACTTTTATCTGCAAATCCTCGTACCTCTGCTCGTGAGACGGGCACCATTGTTTGCGCCAAAAGTTGGAACTTGTCTTCTATCTCAATGTTGGGATTTTCATGAATTTTCTTGAATCCACTCCAAAACTTAAGCATATCCCGCACATTTCCACCGAGCTTCTTGAGTTCAAGATTTTGAAGCTTGAACAGCACGTTACGTTTCGTGAAGCCGTGCGCTTATCGAGTTTGTACTTAATTTGTAAAAACTTACTCGTATACGAGGCTTGATCCTCGTACCCTTTTTCTAGTATGTTTGCATATGTATGTGTATGTATGTGTATATACACACACATGTGTGTATATGTATATGCGTTGTGTATGTCATGTATGTGCGTGTCTATATATGTATATATATTTTATTCATTTGTGTTTACCTTTTTGATCCCTTCCATTTGTGTAAGTTTATGTAATTGAAATCTTGTTTTATTGTTGTAAAAGAAATTATGTATATATAATAATAATTTTGTTTATTAAATTAGAAAAGTTTATTTACCTTAATTCAGAAAAGTGAGAAATTAGATCTCTCAAATTAGGATAATAGTGATAATAATAAATGTGTACATGCCTTCAATTTAGGTTAGGAAATGATTTTTTCAGTTTGGTATTTCATTAGGGTTGTGTCGTCTGCACCTTTGCGAATTATAAGGTCCCACCAAACACAAGGGTGATCGGG
>NC_046663.1:2355096-2357771 GCF_010883055.1 Belonocnema kinseyi | reverse complement strand
TTAGGTTAGGAAATGATTTTTTCAGTTTGGTATTTCATTAGGGTTGTGTCGTCTGCACCTTTGCGAATTATAAGGTCCCACCAAACACAAGGGTGATCGGGGGCATAAAAGAATCCCCACGTGCGCAGCCAGCTGTTCGACGCCGACGCACAAATCGTATGGTCCGCGACGTTAGGCTACCGCGCGCGAGCCGTCGCCATGCTTAGGACACGCAAATGCGATTGGACACCGGTTTTTTCCAACTCCCCCTCGGACGGCAGTCTACGCGCGGTAAAATTTAAATTTAAAAAGGTCGTCCTATAAAAAGCAACCTTTTCTTAAGGGGATAAATGTAACACATAGCTGTTTTGCCGACAAAATAATAATATTTTAGCGCCAAAATTTAAAACTATTCGGATTATCGTTGAAAATTAAGAATATAAGATTTTAGTTTGAATGGGTATTTGGCAATCACAAGTGGCTGGTCAACTTGTTTGAACAGGAAATACGATTTTGTTGTAATAAAATAACTATGCATACAAAGAGTTCTTTGTAAGAAGCCGAAACGGAAATTCCAAGGGACTGATTTTAATGCTATGGAATTTCCTGTACATAATATTTTGTATATAGAATCGCTTATATTTTTGCAAGAAATATTAACAGGAAGTGACCAATGAGAATTCTCGTAAATTTAATGATCTTAATGGGTCTTGGTTTCACGGATCATTGATTAAAACTTTGGGTGCAGAAATTTAAATTAGTTTGGATTTTTATTTCAAGGGATGTTGCTGTAACTCTTAAATCTCAATTACGTAAATACATTTGAGTTGTGACTTATTGAGTCAAAATAAAATTATTGGAGGCGCTTTGTCGGCGGAAGTGTACTTGTCGGAATTATAACTGTTGAATGCCTGTACGTGCTTAAAAATGGTTTTTCTTTTCCGTCTAATGTGCCGCAACCGCCGTTGCGGCCATCATGAATTTCTGCACTTGTCAAGGGAGAACCCGTGATAATCGTGTTAGCGGTTTGTTTTCAAGATTATAAGTGGGATTAAGAAGACTCATTGGTTGCTTTCCTTATAGGGCAGATAAAATGTAAGAAAATGTACAGAGAGTAGGGGATCACGGGTTGCTGTGTCAGACACATTGATAACAAGAACTCATTCAGAAAAATCAGACAGATCCTTGCCACGGTCGCGACCGGTTAGTCTCTGATTCGCTTCGTTTTAAAATCAGATTTGAACTTAATTGAATTCTGGAAAAGGACTTGATGTATTTAAATCTTATATTTGGTTTAATAAACTGCAAAGTAGTTTAAATTCACTTTGAAATTTGGTTTATTTATTTTAATAGGATCCTTTCATTGATAAAATTTGCGATTTTAAGGATTTAGAGATTTAGTACCGGGCACGTAATTTCAGGAAGTTGAGGTTCTAACCTCTTAAGACAGCGGAACTACAGAAAGGAAAACAATTATCGTTGGTGTACTTAGCAGAGTCCATTGAGAGGATTTAAAACTTGGAACTTTGGTGCGCTAAAAAGGGAAGGGCGTGTCACAAATGACGAAATTCAGCGCCATCTGCGATGGGCAGGAGAATCACAGAACCATGCATGTTTGGTCGCTATGTATGTGCATGCTCCTTCCTTAGATGTGTTGACTAGTAAAGTAATTTAAGAAAAAAGGATGAATAAAGACAAAATTAAGGAAACAAGAAACGCAAAATAAGAAATTAAAGATAATTATCATTCAATTTCTCATTTTACATTTCTTATTTACTTAATACATATTACGACATATGTGCGACCGGATAGAAAATTTCTTATCAGTAGCTCATTTACAATTTTCATTTTTTAATTAGGTTTTCAATTTTTTAGAAATAAACGAACAATCTATGACGAAAAACTGGCCATTTGATCTATTTGACGTTTACAGTGCTCGCCAATATCAGGAAAAGTGTTGAAATCGCCAAAGTTTCATAAACTAATATTAGATAAAGATGTTCCAATAATATATATTATTTAACAACAAAGTTTTTTTTAACAATAAATTATTTGTTGATGGGGATTTCAACAACATTCATAATAGTTTGATAAATTTGATTATTTCTTCAAACAAATTTAATGAACAAATGCATTAATCAGGAATTTGTCTATAAAAAATTGGTTTTTTTTCTATGCTCAAAAGGTCGATTTCATGAACAATTGAAAGTTTTTGTTTCAAGGGTATCAAATGTATATTACATTTGGGACATTATTCCTCAACTGCCCCAACTCAAAAAGTCATGTTTTTCGATTGTCTCTAATTTCTGGGAATATGTTCGCCTACCCAACAGTAGTTAATCCACAAACTTATAGACCAGGATTATCAACCCTCCCCAAGTGAGGGGGGGTTGAATTTTCAACCCCAATTCCTGCAGGGGTAGTTTCAAACGCCTGTAACTTCCTTTCTAATTACGCGATTTAAAATTTTTATGAGAGTTTTGGAAAGTGCTTTTTACACGCTTTCATCCTATTTTATTATTTATAAGAAAAAAAATGGTTTAAACAATTTTTTCAATAAATCAATTGTTTATTTAACTTTTTTCGCAATTTAGGCATCTACGATTTGTTTTTAAATAGTCTCAAAAGAAAGCTTGACTTTTTTACTATGAAAAATGTCTAATAAGAAAATGGACAAATTGAAATTCATTGAGTTA
>NC_046663.1:2353637-2354996 GCF_010883055.1 Belonocnema kinseyi | reverse complement strand
CAAAATCTTCATTTTCTTGCAGGCAGAGAGAAATGGATTTTAAATTATTTCTCAGACTCTGACTGACGGGATTTTGAATATTTCATACTTACATATATACGAATTATTATAGATAGAACCCCTCTCCCTTTTTCTAATTCTACCAATCAAGTTTACAAGATTTTTAGAATCGTTTGAGAAACATGGAAGTTTGGCTATCAAATAAAGAAACTTTATTTGTGTGCGTTCATTCAATAAGAGGCTAAATTCTTGAACAAATTATGCGACTCATGGATTTTATGTACAATTTTCGGTCCTATTTATTTTTACCGCAACTCAGATATTGAAACAAATTGTTTAAACAATCGGAGCCTCGGTGGCGGTAATGTTGAATCAACAATTATAATTTTATTGAAAACTATTTTCCTGGAACGGAAATAGATTCTTGCCCAAGAATTTTCAGTTCTGAGTACGAGTATATTATGCCAAATAATTATTATAAAGTATAGTATTATTTATAAGTAAAATTATAATATTATCTACAATTGTTTATGACATGTATAAATGTGGTTACGTTCTCAGGAATAATATTTAGATAGGGTTGTTAAAGCTCAAGTAATATTTTTTAATAAAACTATATGAAGACTTTATTCATAAAGATATATTTTTAAAACAATTTCTGGCAATTAATTATTTTCTCGAGAGGGGACCTTATAAACTCCTGGACAGGTAAAACGGGTAATACAGCAGTGAGTGATTTTTTCATTATTTCAAAACTTTTAAAATAATTTAAAAAAATTTAGATAACAATAATTGAAAAGAATATATTATATATATTCTGAATGCAATTTTTATTTTTACAAAATGTGCATAGTATTTAAAACAATGTCTAAATATTCTCAAAAAATAAATTGTTAATAAAACGAAAAATTCAAAAAAAGCTTCGAGATAATTCAGTTCTGAATTAAATCACGCAAATTTTGTTGGGAAAATTTTATTCGGTTTAGGGAAAATTTAGGGAGAAATTTATTTTTCTGTTCAAGCCGCATGTGTTTTTCAATTTATTTCTTCATACAATTTCTATAAAATTATTGTTAGTTTAAATTTAAAAAATAATTTTTGAATACTTCAAATATTGAGAAAAATGTTCTTTTGTACAAAACAAATTTAATTCTTTTATTTCGGTCGGAGATTTTACTATTCGGGAATTTAACAGTGTCGGGAATGTTATTTTTCCTGTTTTTTTAATCGTCTCATGTATCAGTATAAATTAAATTATTAAAAACACATACGATCACAGAACATCTGAAGAAAATGTGCCAAAATTTTCATAAGCACTGCTGACTAATTTATTTTTCAAAAAATGTGTCTTTAAGGTTC
>NC_046663.1:2351792-2353537 GCF_010883055.1 Belonocnema kinseyi | reverse complement strand
TAAAAACACATACGATCACAGAACATCTGAAGAAAATGTGCCAAAATTTTCATAAGCACTGCTGACTAATTTATTTTTCAAAAAATGTGTCTTTAAGGTTCTGGTTTTTGTAAACAATTCGATTAGTAAGACAAAAACAAAAAATATTACAAAATTTAAAAAAAAAGATCAATATCTGTAATATATGATAGTCAATTTGATCAAAATCACAGTTTCTCATAAATGAAATATAATAATTATGGTATTATTATTTATTGGTATTAAACTAAATATCAATATAAATTAATAGACAGAAATATAAAATAATAATAATTACGTAAGGATTAATGAACAAAAATATATTATTCATTTTACACAAGTAATTATTGAATAAATAATCAGAGTAAATATTTTAGTAGAAATTTAAAATAAAAATTATAAAAATAAATGAAGCGCATTATGCTATTTAGCCCGAAACGATGCAAAAGAGAAATTTGGAAAATGTTTTTTTTTTCTAAATTTTTTAACCTTGTATATTCTTAGTAAGTTCATTACCTTTTTCAATTATTAATTTAATGAGAATTTTCAATTTAAATTGTTGTTGCCGAAAAATTAACTGGCATTTATTAATCCTCTATTAAATTTTAATGCTCACAAAGGATTGTTTATATCTACAAATTTGAAATATAGTTGAATACTTTTTAAAAAGTTCATTGATGTTATTTTGCTTAATTATACTTAAATTTAAAAAAGAAAAAATTTTTAAAATTAGCGATATGAAAACTTTTAAAATTTCTATTTTTTCTGAAAAAATTTAGAACATTTAGTGCATTACAAAATTTAAAATAATTTCTCTTAAATATTGATTTAATTTCAAATCATTTAGTATGTTTAAAAATCATGTATGGGGCATTATTTGCATCCCCTAAGCAAAGCGGGTATTTTCAAATGGTCATAACTTCCTTTCTTCAAATAAGAATTGAATTTCCTATGAGTGATTTTAGAAGGGCTTTTCATGCTCTTTCATTCTGTAAAATCTATTGTTTCAATTTTTGAAATTTTTATAAACAAAATGCAATTTAAAATGTTTATTTATCATTTTCTACTCTTCAGGCAGTTTTTAATTTTTAGAAAATATTTTTAAACGAAAGCCTTACTTTTTCCGATAAAAATGCTGTTTGGCATTTTGGGACTGAAAATAGTTATGTACCCAGTGGGCACAAAATTTGGCGACGTTTTTACGACATCGTTACGACATCGTTACGAAAACTTTACGACATCCTATGTCCATGACGTTTCGGTGTCTTTACGATATCGTAAAGACATCGTAAGATCATACGACTTATTTACGACATCGTAAAGACACCTTAACGACATTGATATAGGTTGTCGTAAAGTGGTCGTAAAGATGTCGTAACGATGTCGTAAAGACGTCGCCAAACTTTGTGCCCACTGGGTAGTCATGCGAAGATATCCAAGCGAAACACTTCCTCGCGCGTTCGAACAGGTTGGCCAGTCCTACCGGGGACTTGGTTGTATGCATGATTCGAAACAGATCGTCTTCTGTTGCGAATGAAGTTTTTTCAGATGCAGTTATCCGTTCTCATTTGGAATAAATGCGTGGCATTTTAGAGTGCCAGGAATTGTAATTCTTTCAGTGAATCTACGAGGGTGGATCAAATATAAACCGGAATTTTACAAATACTTTTCTTAGCCTATCGCAAGCACTCTCACAGTGTAGGTTCTTGTAATGTAGTGTATTAGGA
>NC_046663.1:2341898-2351692 GCF_010883055.1 Belonocnema kinseyi | reverse complement strand
CGTATATATGTAAGTATGAAATATTCAAAATCCCGTCAGTCAGAGTCTGAGAAATAATTTAAAATCCATTTCTCTCTGCCTGCAAGAAAATGAAGATTTTGGCTTTCTCGCTACTCTTCACGTTCGGGATATTTCTTGCTTCTGTTCGTAAGTAGAATATACATCGTACCTTGTCACGTTTTTCATTTATGTTTATAATTGAAAATTCAACTATTCTCTAGAAAAGTTATTTTATTAACTCAAAAACTTATTTCTTTAACTGTAAATTATGCTATTCAATTTTTTGGTGTAAATTTATCTTTTTTAATTAAAAATTCATCTATTTTTTTAAATTTTGTATATTTTTTTGTACGAAATTGATTTTTGTGGTTAAAAATAACCTTTTTTTGAAGTGAAAATTAATCTTTTAACTCGAAGTTTATCTACATTTTTTTGTCGAATTTTTTTTTGCATAGACATTTAATGTGGTTGGCGGAGAATTCGTTTTTTTTTAAATCTGTTTCGTTGAAATTCGATTTGTTGAATTAAAAAATTATTTCTCCGATTGAAAAATAACCTATTCTATTTTTTGTTAAAAATTGATCTATCTTATGAAAAAGTTGTACCTTTTAAGTTGAAGATTAAACATTTTAATTAAAAATTTAACTATTAGGTTGAAAATTCATGTATTTAGTTATAAATTATTATTTTGTGTAGGAATTTAATCTTTTTGGTTTAAAAATTACTTTTTTTGTTGAAAATGTGTAATTTTATTTAAAATTAATTTTGTTTTAATGAAAATTCAACTAAATTGTTTGTCAAAATCCTTTATAGAGTTTTAATTTTCTTGGTAGGAAATTCTTTTGTATGATTGAAAATTAAACTATTTTAATGCAAACTTATTTTATTTGATTAAAGCCTTATTTCTTTAACTGTAATTTATGCTTTCCAATTTGACGCTGTAAACTTATACTTTTCAATTAGAAAATCATCTATTTTGTTCAAAATTCGTACTTTTTTATAAAAAATTTATTTTCGTGGTTAAAAATGACCTTTTTTAAATTTAAATTAATTTTTTCAACTAAATCTTTTGTCGAATTTTTGTTTTGAAGACATTTAATATGTTTGAGAGAGAACTATTTTTTTTGGTTGTTAAAAATTTAACTGCTTGGTTGAACATTGATTTTATTGGATTAAAAACTTATTTCGCTAATTGAAAAGTAATCTATTCTATTTTTTGTTGAGAATTTATCTTTTTGAGTTAAAAATTCATCTATTTTGTTAAAAATTTGTAATTTTATTTATATAAAATTGAACTTTTTGTTTAACACTTTCATGAAAAATTAAAATATTTGGTTGAAAATTCATGCCTTTAGTTACAGATTATTCTATTTTTGTGAAATATTAATCTTTTTGGTTTAAAATATACTGTTTTGGTTAAAAATGAAATTTTTTATTGAAAATCATTTGTTTAGATAAAAATTCAACTAAATTTCTGATCGAAATTTTTTTATAGTCATTTATTCTTTCTGGTAAAAAATTCTTTTGTAAGATTGAAAATTATACTATTTTCATGAAAATTTTACCATTTTCTTAAAAATTTATTTGATTTCCTTAAAAAGATACTTCTTGAACAGGAAATTATGCTTGAAAATTACCTTGTTTTAAAGTTAAAATTAATTTTTTTAACTCAAAGTTTTACCACATTTTTTTTCAGCATTTTTTTCATCTATCCTATTTCTTGTTAAAAAATTTTTTTTTGAGTTGAAAATTCATCTATTTTGATGAAAATGTATCCTCTTTAAGTAGAAAATTTAACTTCATAGTTCAAAATTCAATTATATTAGTTCAAATAAAAATTGAAATAAATTGTTTGTTTTTTATTTTTATTTTCATAGTCATTTAATCAATTTTTAGAATATTCTTTTGTAGGGTTGAAAATTGTACAATTTTCTTGGAAATTTATTTTATTTTCTTAAAAACTTATTTCTTTGACTGTAAATTATGCAAATGTAAAGTATTTATTTAACTATTTTGTTTGAAAATTTTGGTTAAACCACTTTTTTAAAAAATATTTCTATTTTCAGTTGAAAATCCATCCCTTTGATTGAAAGTTTAGCTATTTTGTTGTAAACTGATATTCAGTAATTGGAAATTTAACTGCGTAGGTAAAATTTAAAGTACTTTTTGATTTTTTTCAAGGAAGGTCAATAAAAAAAATAGTTCTCAACAATTTTAACCAAAAAAGATTTCAACGTAAATGTGAATAAATTTATTTGGCAAAAAAGAAATTTTTAACAAAAGTTTTTAATATATAACCAAGCAGCTGACGTTTCCAAAGAAAAGATTAATTTTTTACCCAGAAGTTGATTTTAGGTCAAAAAAGACAAATTTTTAACCCAAGAGTAGAGTTTTTTGTGAGATGAATTCCGTATCAAAAATGTGAAAATAAAATTTCCAATTAAAAAGAATTAAATATTAACCAAAGTTCTTAAAATTTTTAAATTGGGTACTATCAATTCGGTCAAATTTTATAGAATATTATTATGAAGTAATTACCTATTGAATAAATACTAAGTCCATGAAAATATGTCAATTAATTTGAGAATGTTAATATTAATTTTAAAAAGGCTATAGAAATGAAAAACATGAGAAATCAGGAAGTTAAAAAAGAGAACCAGATTGCTTAACAGATTTGACTGTTAAAAACAATGAGATTGCAATTTCTTCGCACTGAAAAATTAAGTAAACACACAAATTATTGGTTTCTATTCACCTATATCAGACAAGTCAAACGCACATTCACCTTCCGTGTTTTTATTTCCTAATATTAAAAGTGTAAACAATTTAAAAATCGAGAATAAAAAATTCATTAATACAAAGAGTATATAATAATGTTAAACCGAGTTGAATAAATTACTAAATTATTATATCTGACAAATATCAATCAAATAAATCATATTTATTTTTATTTAATTTCTTTAAGCCGGGCGCTGGTCGGGGAATCCGGCCGGGATCCGACTAAAAATGTCATGGTAAACTGGTCGGATCCCGGCTTCAGTACCGGCCGGGATCCGGTCGACTAATCCGGCCAAAAAGCGGTTAAGAAATGTTGCTTCAGGCGAAAATCTGGTAACTTGTTTTATCTTTTAAGGCTCATCGTAAAGATTACGGTAAACTTTAAAAGTCAAATCAAGTGAACCAATTCTGGCAAGAAAATTGGAGTAGAATTTTATTCCCTGATGATAGAATCTCATAGCAATTTGGAAGCCACGTGGTGATTTAAGGTTAGGAAGGAAGAAAGTAAAAACTGTATACACAAGACTATATTATAATTTAAAATAATAATTATTCGCGCACTAAGTGGGGGATTCAAACTGATTACTGAAATAAGGTTCATTTTAACCACGCGTTTCGATTTTATTTGCGAACTTGGAAGAGACGACGCGACGTGAGTGCAAGGAGCATTCTCGTTCCAGGTGCGAAACTGAAAATTACTGAGTGTCTATGCAGACGACAGACACAGCAGGCGCTATATATGGCGGTAAATTTGAAATTGTGCAGGCTAAACATTGTCTGAATATAGAGATGTTTATAAAAATTGTATCATTTCTGTTGTTGCACACAGGAGATTCGATAACAGTTTAATTTAAAATGTTAAATTATTCAAAAAAATTTTAATGTGGTTTTTAAAAGAATTTAAAAAAGCTCATTTTTGTTTCACTGATCTAATAAATCTTTAAATTATAATTTTCAAATAATAATTCATCTAGCATCCATTATTACGTCTTTGATAATATCACGGCTCTTAAAAAATGTGGAATTACTACAAAAACATTAACCTGACCAGTGCCCAGCCGGCTCCCGACCATGGGATATAACTAGGGTTGACCCGGCCAGTAACCGGCCGGCCCGAGACTACGTGATTCGAGAAAAATGTAGACCGACCGGCTCCCGCCCGGTTCCTGTCCATGAAACCCAGCCAGGGGTAGACCGGCCGTGATCCGACCAGAAACCTTGTTGTATTAGGGCCATTAAGCCAACTCCTAACAGATATATTCGAAATCAACTCGAATTACAATTTGTGGGTACAAATACGGCAAAGAATTTGTTGCTTATACAATTTTATTATTATAAGCAACATTTTAAAGAAACGCGTTATTTTCACAGTTTTTGCACGTTATTCTTTATTTTCCTTTCTTGGAAAAATTTGTCTTACATTTTATATGTATTAAAATGGCATATTTTAGTTAATTCGATGAGATACTCTGATACAATTCAAACAGCAAAATATTTGTTCTTGTGAACAAATTTTTTTATTTTTATTATATTTTCATAACAAGATTCTATAACAAATTTGTCGATCATTTTTTTAAAACCACTTTTCTCTGTTCATTTGTTTCATCTCTTATGCTGTTTTTCTAAAACTCTAATTTTTTATCTTTTACTCTTATTTTTTACGCTTAGAAGAAATGAATGGTACTCGTCCTATCTTAAAATTATTAGCAACAAATCTGCAGTTATTTTTTGGTAGATAAACGTTTGTATTTTAATTTTTAGTTTGTACCTTGTAACGTTTTTTATTCATTTGTATGCTTGAAAATGTATCTACTTTGTTGGAAATTTATTTTATTAGCTTGAAAACTTATTTCTTTAACTGAAAGTTATGTTATTCTATTTTTGGATGTAAATTTATCTTTTTTAATTAAAAATTCATCTATTTTTCGAAATTTGCAATTTTTTGTTGTAAAAAATTAATCCGTCTTTTTATCCAACAGTTTCGTTGGAATTCGATTCTATTGAATTAAAAACTGATTTCTCTAATTAGAAATTAATCTACTCTATTTCTTGTTCAAAATTTACCTTTTGGAGTTCAAAATTCATCTATTTTATTAAAAATTGACCCTTTTAAGTAGACAATTAAACATTTTCATTTAAAATTTAACTATCAGGTTAAGAAATCAATTAAAAATTAAGATATTTGGTTCGAAATTTATGTACTTAGTTACAAATTATTCTACTTTTGTGAAATATTTATCTTTTTGGATTAATATTCATTGTTCTGTTTGAAAATAAGTACTTTTATTAAAAATAAATGGCATTTAAATGAAAATTTAACTAAATTTCTTGTTGAAATTTTTGTATAGGAATTTAATCTTTTGATGGAAAATTCTATTGTGTGATTGAAATTTTTACTATTTTCTTAAAAATGTATTATATTTGCTTAAAAACTTATTTCTTCAAAAGGAAATGATGTTATTTAATTTTTTGCTATAAATTTATCTTTTTCATTAAAAATGTATCTATTTTTTCAAAACTACCCTTTTTCTAAAGTGAGAATTAATTTTGTTGGCTCAAAGTTTAACTAAATTTGTTGTCAAATTTTTTTTATAGGCGTTCAATATGGTTGGTAGAGAATTTTTTTCTAATATAACTGCTTCGTTCAAATTTAATTTTATTAGATTAAAATCTTATTTCTCTAATTAAAAAGTAATTTATCCTTTTTTTTGTTGAAAATTTATTTTCTTTCAGTAGGAAATTAAACTTTTTAGTTTAAAATTCAACTATTAAAATTGTTTTATGCATTTAATCTTTTTGGTAGAATAATTAAATAATTTTTTTGTATGTTTCAAAATTGACCTATTTTCATGAAAATTTATTTTATTTGCTTAAAAACCTATTTCTTAAACTGTAAATTATGCAAATGTAAATTATTGATTCAACTATTTTGTTTGAAAATTTGGGTTGAACCACTTTTTTCGAAGATTTCTATTTTCAGTTGAAAATGCATCCCTTTGATCAAGGGTTCACCTATTTTGTTGGAAACTGATATTTATTAATTGAAAATTTAACTGCGCAGGTATAGTTTTAAGTACTTTTCGATTTTTGAAAATGAAGGTCAATTAAAAATATGGTTCTCAACGATACAGGTTAAAGTTGATATTTTAACCAGGAATGATTTCAACATAGATAGGAAGCAAATAAATTCAAACGAAATCAATAAATTTAAAAACATTCTTGAATTTTCAACTAAAAATTGTGTAATTAATTTTGCAGCTGCGAAAATTAAATTAGAAGGAAAAGAAACGATTTTTCGAAAAAATGTTCAAGATTCAAAGAAAGAAATCGATTTTTTGTAAAAAAGAAATTTTTAACAAAAGTTTTCCATATTACACTAGGCGGTTGAAGTTCTTAACAAAAACATGAATCGTGCCCCAAAAATATGACAGTAAAATTTCCATTTAAAAAGAATAAACTTCTAACCAAAAATATTTGAATTTTTACATTGGGTTATTTTAATTCTTTTCATATTTAGGCAAAAAAGCGAAAATAAGAACCAAGACAAGAATACAACTTATTAAGAAAATGTTCTATTTTTCGAAAGAAAATAATCTTATTTATTGATTTAATTAAATTTTTTTAGAGAATACTATTATTTAGTAATTGTCTATTGAATAAATACTAATTTCATGAAAATATATCAATCAATTTAAGGCTGCAAATATTAATTTTAAAAGGGCTATAGAAATAAAAAAAAATGGGAAATCAGGAAGTTAAAAAAGAGAACCAGGTTGCTTTGCAAAAACAATGAGATTGCAATTTCTCAAACTAGAAAATAGAATACACAAAATGATTTGTTTCTATGTATCTACGTAAGACAAGTAAAATGCACATTCACCTTCCTTGTTTTTTTATTTCCTAACATTAAAAGTGTAAACAATTTGAAAATTGAGAAGAGCGAATTTTTAAATAAAAGACTATACAACAATTTTAAAACGAGTAGAATAAATTAATAAATTATTATTTCCTGGCATATATAAGTTAAATAAATCATATCTTTCATTTGTTTTCTCAATGGACCAATATGAATTCGGCTTATTAGGTTTAACCGCCTCAGAGGTAATTTTTTACAACCAAAGAGCATCAGATTCCTAATAGGGTTGAGAAATGATATTATGAATTTCTTACAGTTTTTAGTTTATTTTATTTATGTAAAAAAGTGAATTTTTGAAAAAAATATTTCCCTTCTCAGCTGGGACCCTCAGATATATTTGAAATCAACTCGAATTGCAATTTGTAGCAGCTCAAATCTACTAACCTGAATAAATTTGTTAACACCCAACATTTAGCTTTGTTATAAATAATTTTTTTTCTTTCTCAGGAAAATTTGCCTAACATTCTATATGTCTTGAAATAGCTTACTATTTTTCACCTGAATTCAAAATATTGTCATTAATTATTATTAATATTTAAAAATAAATCATTTAAATTTAGGAACGACAATATTTATATGTTTTGCTGGAAAATTTCTCTGTGTCTAACATATATACAATTTTCTTTTAGAAATAATAAACTTAAAAAAATATTAAAACATAAAATCGATATTTTTTATAAATAACAATAATCCGAGATCCCGCTGCAAAATTCGACATGTATAATGTTAATGCAACTGTCAAATTTTGTACACTGTATTATCATTCATTGGTCACTGCAAACATATTGTTAAAGAATTATTTTTTAATACAAAGTTACTAAATTGTATCCAATTAATAATTAAAATTAATCAATTAAGTGATTTAATTAAAGTCAAATTATTATTGAGTTTAAATTATTTAATTTTAACCTATAGGAAATTTTAGGCTCATTTAGAGCTCATTTATTGGCCTATTTCTAAATTTATTGCTCCTCATTTAATAAAAAGAACGTTGTTAATGCTAGCTTAAAGTTAAGCTAGCAGGATTGCACAGAGAAAAAAATTACTCAGACACAAGTCTTTGCTAAATAAATTAAGGCACATTTTGTGATCATTTAATGCGCGATTACCAAATTTGATGCTTCGCATCCAAGTGGACACAAAATTTGGCGACGTCTTTACGACATCGTTACGACATCTTTACGACATCCTATGCCCATTTCGTTAAGGTGTCTTTATGATATCGTAAATAAGTCGTATGTCTTTACGATATCACAAAAACACCGAAACCACATGGACATAGGATGTCGTAAAGATGTCGTAAAGATGTCGTAACCATGTCGTAAAGACGTCGCCAAATTGTGTGCCCACTGGTATTTTTTTAAGGTACCTAAAGTCCTGCTAGCTTAACGTAGAGCTAGCAGAACAAAATTTTATTGTGTTTACAAATGCGGAGCATCAAACTTAATAATAGCGCATTAAATGAACCGTTAATGAGCCCTAAATTATTATGCAAAGAATATTGCCTCAGTGATTTTTTTCTCTGTGTGGTCCTGCTAGCTTAACATTAGGCTAGTATGACCAAAAGTTTTTCAGGAAAATTGTGGAGCATTAAATTTGGCAATAGAGCATTAAGTGAGCCCTAAATGAGCCCTAATTTATAGAGCAAAGACATTTTTAGAGATTTGTTTTTTCCCTGTGTGGTTTTGCTAGCTTAACGTTAACCTAGAATGACCACCTTTTTTTTAATTAAATAAAGAGCAATACATTTGGCAATAGAAAACAAATTACCCCTAAATGAGCCCTAAATTCCCTATAGGTTGAAATAAAATAATTGAAACTCAATAATAATTGGACTTTAATAAAACCACTTAATTAATTAAGTTTAATTATTATTTGAATTAATAACACAATTATTAGTATTTGTAAGTCAATAAATATCAATAATAAATAATTAATTCAATCTGTAAAATTTGATTTATGATATTAGGAATTTAATTGATTAATTAAAAGAAAATATAATGATTTAAATTTTACGCTCTTCATTTCTATGCAAAATTCGTCCATTAACTCGATAGTTGCGAAAAGAGCAAAAGGTACCACTATGACCGGGACAATTGAAAAATATACCATAAACAATTGCTGTTTTGGCATTGTTTTTCGAACTTTGCACTAAAATTACTGTAGAAACCGTTTAGAACAGTGATCAATTAATGGCAATACATTTCACAAAATTTGATTTTATAAGACGATTCAGAATCAGTTCAGAATTTAAAAATTTTAATATTTTTACGTTGAATTCAAACTGTTTTAAATCGGAAACTCTTAGTAGCTAAACACATGTTAACGCCTGATCAAATATTTATCAACTATTTTTAATTCCAAAATAACTTAAAAGTAATATATATATACAGGGTGGATACGCTGGGGCTTACATACATGGCGAGTTAAATGCTACCCGAATTGCACAACAGCAGGGGAGAAGCCATTATACAGGGGTATTTTCATATTTCGCGGCTTTAAAGTTTCATCCGGAGCGGCCATTCGGTCAAGTCCGTACATCTTCGGATCAAGTTTATGATAGTTTCCATGATTGCGTTCGAAACATCAAACGGATATAAATGTCAAAACAATATAGGTTATGTTATATAGTAATTACAAATAAGAAAAGAGTTTAATTAATAATGAAGTGAGACATGTGAACTGAGAAGTAAACGTCATTTTTCTCTGTATTAATAACATTATAGAATGGCTGCTGAGTGACAAATACTATAAAATAGTAATAATATTCTGCGCTTCCAGTGGGCGAAGAGTGAATGGTGTTTAACGCTTATTTTTACTGCATAAAAAAGGTATTTTATGAATAGACAGGATATGTTTTAAATAAAGTGAATGAAATATTACATGCGTAAACTTTAAATTGACATTGCCTACATTTTCTGACAGCGATTAGGGCAAACAGGTGAATCTGGACATAACCGTTTGAAGTTTCGAACGCAAACATTGAAACTAGCATAAACTCCATCCGAAGATGCACGGACTTGGCCGAATGACCGATCCGAATGCAAATTTAAAGGCGCAAAATATGAAAATGCCCCTGTATAATGGCTTCTCCTCTGCT
>NC_046663.1:2340459-2341798 GCF_010883055.1 Belonocnema kinseyi | reverse complement strand
ATTTCTTTTGGTGGATTTTCTTTAGTTTCAAAATGGTCAATATTATGAACTGCAATGATTGGGTGAGAATTGTCTGCATCTGCATTATTTTTATCAGGAGCATATGTCATTTCTGCAAAAAGAAAACGTAAGTATACAATTAATTACTCTCTGTTTCCTAAATGCTTTGAAAACATTTTGAAATATTTTCCTACAAATTTTGTTATTCTTTTCTGAATATGAATCATTTTGAAATCGTTTCAAAGCTACTAAAACTTCTAAATATCTTGGTAAATAATTAAAATTTTCCTTTATATTTTTAAAGATTCTTCAAAATAAAAAAATATAAATATTGCAAAATGCTCTAGACTTTTTTTCAAATTTAATCATCTTCAAACTCGAAATAATATTTTTCCATGAAAATCTAAATCATTTTACAGTTTCTAAGCTGTTTTTTTTTGTAGTTATCGGTAATTTCGTCCTCGCCAATACTAACCATTTCTTTTTGTTGATAAACTAAAATATTGTAAGTTAATGTCTATAATTTCATTTTTCTCGTCCCTTAAAAAATGTGAAAAAGTTTGCTGTGTGATAACAAAATGTAATGGCTAACAATTTTGAGAAACATTTATGAATAAATTTGATTATTCATATGACTTTTTAAGTTTACGTTTGGATATATTCAAAAATAGATGTTCTAGATTTCAAAATTAAGTAATTGCCGACTAAATAAGCCGTCTAAATACGCCGTCTAAATAAGCCGACTAAATAAGCTGACTAAGTAATAAACGACGATCCGGCAAAAGTTTCGTGCACCTTGAGGACACGGAGCGACCCAGGGAAGACCGCCTTCTGCATTTTTCCCGCAAGTTTTTTAGCATATTGTTGACACGCAGGCATGCTTTTTAGGCTATTAACCAGTAAAAGCTTGGCAACTCCAGGAGCGCTGATGATGAAAACGATTAGTTTAGAAGAATATTCCGGGTACAATCGTTGCAACTTCCTTGTAAGATCTCTGTACCTTTCTTTTACTCTTTCTTTTCATTCGCCTTGGCTATGATTTTTTTGTCAGCTGGTGCCGAAATTCGATAACGAACATGGTTCACTTCTCGAAGTCAAGAAGAACCATGTCAGGCCTCGAGTGTGCAACAGAAATAATTGTCGAGAATGTAAAGTTCCAGTATATGCGGCACTTCTCATTCTCGACAATTGACTCGATTTCCCTGCAGGGAAATCGCTTCTCTAAATGCTGCTATAGGATCATTTAGAGAAATCAAACTCTCCGTACCAGCCTTCAATCCGGGTGATTTCAGGGAAGCAAAAGTTTGCTTACACGAAGTGTTGAAAAACGTACCAGAAT
>NC_046663.1:2328251-2340359 GCF_010883055.1 Belonocnema kinseyi | reverse complement strand
AAAATGCACATTTTTTAAGATTGATGAAAAAGAAGCATGGTGAGTATTCTGGTACGTTTTTCAACACTTCGTGTAAGCAAACTTTTGCTTCCCTGAAATCACAAGGATTGAAGGCTGGTACGGAGAGTTTGATTTCTTTAAATGATCCTATAGCAGCATTTAGAGAAGCGATTTCCCTGCAGGGAAATCGAGTCAATTGTCGAGAATGAGAAATACCGCATATACTGGAACTTTACATTCTCGACAATTATTTCTGTTGCACACTCGAGGCCTGACATGGTTCTTCTTGACTTCGAGAAGTGAACCATGTTCGTTATCGAATTTCGGCACCAGCTGACAAAAAAATCATAGCCAAGGCGAATGAAAAGAAAGAGTAAAGGAAAGGTACAGAGATCTTACAAGGAAGTTGCAACGATTGTACCCGGAATATTCTTCTAAACTAATCGTCGTCATCATCAGCGCTCCTGGAGTAGTCAAGCTTTTACTGGTTAATAGCCTAAAAAGCATGCCTGCGTATCAACAATATGCTAAAAAACTTGCGGGAAAAATGCAGAAGGCGGTCTTCCTTGGGTCGCTCCGTGTCCTCAAGGTGCACGAAACTTTTGCCGGATCGTCGTTTATTATTTAGTCAGCTTATTTAGTCGGCTTATTTAGACGGCGTATTTAGACGGCTTATTTAGTCGGCAATTATTTAATTTTGAAATCTAGAACATCTATTTTTGAATATATCCAAACGTAAACGTAAAAGGTCATATGAATAATAAAATTTATTCATGAATGTTTCTCAAAATTGTTAGCCATTACATTTTGTTATCACACAGCAAACTTTTTCACATTTTTTAAGGGACGAGAAAAATGAAATTATAGACATTAACTTACAATATTTTAGTTTATCAACAAAAAGAAATGGTTAGTATTGGTGAGGACGAAATTACCGGTAACTAGAAAAAAAAACAGCTTAGAAACTGTAAAATGATTTAGATTTTTGTGGAAAAATGTTATGATGAGTTTGAAGATTATTAAATTTGAAAAAAAGTCTAGAGCATTTTGCAATATTTATATTTTTTATTTTGAAGAATCTTTAAAAATATAAAGGAAACTTTTAATTATTTACCAAGATATTTAGAAGTTTTAGTAGCTTTGAAACGATTTCAAAATGATTCATATTCAGAAAAGAATAACAAAATTTGTAGGAAAATATTTCAAAATGTTTTCAAATCATTTATGAAAGATAGAATAATTAAATTTACGTTATCTTTTTGCAGAAATGACATATGCTCCTGATAAAAATAATGCAGATGCAGACAATTCTCACCCAATCATTGCAGTTCATAATATTGACCATTTTGAAACTAACGAAAATCCACCAAAAGAAATGATAATAGCCACAGAATATATTTACGTCGGATTAGATGACAAGCACGAGTACGTCCTTGGAGTATACCCACCATATATTCCTTTTTTGCGGCCATTCGCGGCTCATAGACAGGATCTTGAAAATAAATATGGAAAAGTTAAATTAAGGTTAGAAAACAACGTTGCCAGAGAGATTGTGGCAGTAACTTCGACTGAGGATTCTGCGTATCAGCATTACCACAAGAAGGGCAAACGAGTAAACGTTGTTCGTGCCAGGATTCACTTCACAGGAATTATGGCGTCGAGTAGCCATCACTGAGCCGTCACGCGCGCGCTCACTTTGTACTCATTTTTATCATTTACTCAATTTTCTAATAGCAATTTATTTGTTCAAATTTTCTGACCACTTATATTCTTGTTGAAATTAGATTCTTAAAAAATAAATTCAGTGTATCAATGCAACGTAAAATTTACGAGTACTATTATAACGGAGCGTTCACAGATTGCGTAGCGTTATTTTGGACCCTCTTACCTTCCCACACAAATTATCAAATTATTTACAAGGAAAGAAGTATCAGCAGTTTTTATAAATTATATAAATTTTATAATTTCCATGAGACATTTATGAAAAATTTTTAAATATTTCAGATGTGTCAAAAAAGAATGTAGAAGATTTAAAAACTATATTTTTTATTTTACAGGATTTTACAAATTATTATGAAATATCTAACATTTTCAAAAGAGATGTAGGACTTTTATAATTTCAGAAGAAATAATAAATAATCCATAAATGTTCTGAAATGCTTTCAAGGTTTAAAATATTTTAAATATATGCAAAGCCTCTTGAAATCCTAAGAATATTTTTGAATGACTCTAATTTTTCTTGAAATTTTGAAAAACCATTCAACATGTAAAAAATTTACCTCAAAATCTTCAAAAATTATTTACGAATTTAAAAATAATTATAAAAGATTTTTTAATATTCCAGATTTGTCAACAAAAAAATGCACATTTAATGAAAAAAATATTTCACGGGATTTTGAAAAGTAATAGGAAGAATTCCAGCTCTTCTAAAATTAAATATTTATACAATACCTCTTAAATTCATAAAAGTATTTTTATCTGACAGGATTTTTTCTTGAAATTCAAAAATTTTATTTAAAATGTAGAACGCTGCCTCAAAACATCCCCAATTTTCCTAGGAATTTGAATAACATTTGTTTCGTCACTTGAGGCCTTTCAAAGTTATCTTAATTAAGGACACGTGATACTTTACCATTACAGTTTTCAGTTTTCCACATATTTCGCCCAAAATTTTTAATTAAAAAAAAAAAACATTAGAGTCCAGACGTTGGCGTATTCAAAGTCTGTGTTTCTTTTTGTTTAAAAAAATTGTACATAAATCTGCATTGTTTTCAATCTTCTGCAGTTAGAATTTTTTCTTAATTTTCCTTAAGTTTTCGCAATATTCATAAAATTTTACGGTTTGATTTATTTTCTATTTTTTAATGTTAACAAATTGAAATATTTTGCTTCAAAATCTTCTACTCTTTTTTGAAATTTAAGGAAATATTTGATGTCTTAAAATCTTTTTAAATTTTCTCGTAAAGCTCATTTTTCAAATTAAAGAAATTTAAGAAATTGTTTTAGGAACTTAAAGAATTTTGTTCATTACCTTGAATTTTCACGAAAGTGCAAAAATATCTTATAAGTTTGCATGGTTTTAAATCGTTTCAAAACTTCTGAATATCTCTTATATTTACTCAAATTTGTAGTAAAATTATATATTATAGCACGAGGTTGCTTTAAAGACTTTGAAACCCTTTTCTCAAATTTTATGAAATAATTTAAAACGTAATCTTTTTTTAATGAGCTCTTAGAACACATTACTAAAAAACTGTTTAAAATTTTCCGATAAATCTAAGCCATATATTTCTCTTTCTATTGACGCCTTAAAAAATTAAGTTTACCTAAATTTGAATTAAAACCTGAAAAATGAAAATAATTGTCTTAAAATCTTCCATATTTTTTTAAAAACAATTTTTATGTCTTTAAAATGTAAAATTATTTTTTCAAAATTAAGTATTAACCGCCTAAAATTTTCCCACAACTGGTTGAAAAAAAGTAATTTCAAAATCTTTCGAAATTATTAAGATGAATCTATTGTTCTAATTCTTAAAATAAGTTTTTTCAATAATTTGATTTTACTTATCCATTTGGAAATGTAAAAAAGGTTACCCAGGCGTAAAAAAAAAACATTTTTTCTTCTCAAATATCTGGAATTATAATATGGTAGCAAAATGTTAAAAAAAAAATTATTGCAAAACATAAAATACTTAATTTAAAAAAAGGTAAAATTAAATCGTTATCTACTTCGATGCTGTGAAAAAATTAGTCAGCTAACAATTAATTGATTTTTGCATAAATGATAACATAAAAAGCATTAAACAATAGTTTCCTAATTATAATAATTTTTATAATAATTTTCTAACAATAATAATCTAATTGGTCCAAAAATGCATGGGAAATTTTTTTTTGCATGCTAGAGTGCAACGATCCCTACCATTTTGTTCCAAATCCAAAAAAGAAATTTCGTAATTTTTTATAATTTTATTTTAACAGGTGTCGGTTTTGACTTGAAGTTTCACATGTAAAATGCATGGGGAACAATCACTTTTTTTAGTTTTTAGAATAATTTTTTAGGGTTTTTAAAAAATGGGACAGAAAAGTATTGGGGTCTGTAGAGAATTAACCAACGAAGAAATTCATCTATCAGACATATTGTTTTGACAACCCGAACTCACGCCCACGAATACCTGAAAACTACCCTTAAAACAAAAAATGTCCATTCTTCATAAAATCGACGTTTTGAACAATGTATTCTCGCCTTTTTCTACTTAAACTTATTACTATTGGTCTAGAAAGATATTCATTGTCATTGGTTGATTAATTTTCAATTATTCAAACGAATGGAATTTGTTTAAATAATTTTTTTTTCTCCAAAATTCGTTTCCCCCTAAAAATTATAACTATCAGTATAGTGGAATATTGATTGAAATTCGTTCATTTATTGTTTATTACTCAAACAAATAGAATTTGCTTAAACAATTTTTTTCGAAAATTCTTTTTTGCTTAAAAATTATTACTATTGGTCTATTGAAATATTGATTAACATTAGCTCCCGTTAACCTATCATAAATGACCGTACTTAAAAAAAAAGTGCGAGCAAATAAAAAATTTCTGATCCGTAGCTGTATATTTTTCGGCACGTACATTTTGGTTGAAATTTTTCGGATAACTCAACATCCTCCCCATATAAAAAGGGTGTCACTTTCTTAAGATACATAATTTCATAATTAATCTTTTCCAAGGCCTTATCTAAACCAACGAAATTCGCCCCATTGTCACTGTATATTACGCTTATTCTCCCTCGCCTTGTTATAAATCGTCTCACTGCCATTAAAAAAGATGCTGCTGACAGACAATTTGCCAACTCAAAATGCACCGCTTTATATACCGCGCAGGTAAATCTACAAATCCAGTAAAGGTGGCGATTTCATTGACTTTTTTTTTAATTGTATCTTCGACAATCAATTCACTGTTCTATAACCAAGCGTATAGTTCTTCTATCTTGCAAAATCCAATAACCTTCACGCAACGCATTCATGGTTATTTGAACACCCGCTTGAGCAAGTTTTTTATGTTTTTTATGAATCGTCGCGATACAAAAGTTTAGTCTTTGTCCAAATAATCTCGTTCTCGTCGTTAAAGGGTAAAAAATGTACGATGCGCTCATCTGTCAATCCTTTAAAATGATGGTTTTGGATTAATTTAAGCATTACGATTTCAGTATTAATACACTCTATTACCGTCAAAAAATTAACTTTTTTTGCATTCACTTTATTTTAACAATTGAAAATAAATCTTCTCATGAAACCTAACATTCTGATTGCTTTAGAATAGCTTGAACAAGGCTTAATCCAAGAATGATAACAACTGTCTTCTGTGACTCCTCCTTTTTTGAAACTAATTAAAATCGTACTCTTCAGTTTGTTTAAATAATGTTCGAACTTTTTAAACCCTTCATTGACTTGATTTTCATCGACCGTTACATTATGATCAGGAGTGAAAAATAGAGTCGTACTCTTCGTATTTCCCGGCTATCTGTAATTTCTTCACCATATGTTGTAAACGCTGTTAAGCTAGATGTTTATTATCCACTAGCGAAGAATGAGACTCGCGCCACGGCAGTTCTACCTCGTAGCGACCTTAGGAATTTTTAATAACAGTCTGCTTGAAAACTGACTCCACCTCTTCGTCGTGTTTCTTTTGAGTCTTCTGCTCTAGTGAGTCTTTAATCCCCAAAATGTCTAAAGAATGAAGATCCTCAGTTACCCGACTGTTAATCTACATCGAGATTGCCGATAACGACCAATTTCCCTTTTCATTTATTGCGGGTAGGTTACCCATAAGCGTGCAACACTGGCATGTCTCGATTGCTGGCATGCCGTCCTCCAGCTGATATATGCGCCCCGTAAACAGTTTGCCAGCTACATCTGCAACGATAAGAATATCCACGGTCTCTTGTGTATAGCCCACATCGGTCAGTTTTATATTTGTATTCTTCGATTCTCGCAGCCAGCTTCCTTTGACTACCGATGGCACGTCTGAACAAATTTCTTCTTCGTCTAACACTTGGAAATTTCACCTATAACTGTCGCCCAAGCTTTCAACGTGTATCGTATATTTATTGTGTGTAGTAACTGTCGATCTTTTGGCACCGAAAAATAGAAGCTCCATATAAATCTTCCGCATAGATTAATAGTTCAACTAAAGCGCGACGCGTTTCAAAATGTAAGAATTCAGCGAGCCGGTGTCTATAACGGCGCGCAGTCACTTCACTCGTATTGTTCCGTAATTTTACTTTCAATGCCTGCATGAATGTAGTCGGTACATTCGAAGTACTTGCTAAAAAGCATTCCTTTTCTAAGTTAAAAGCACACACTAAACTCTCACTGTTCTTATTCTTTTCTTCATGGTGATTCCCTTGCTGATGACACATCAAATCTACATGGTGTCGAGAACATTTCGAACACCTCACATTCAGGCGACACAGCTTACGAGTATGACTGAGTCTTAGATAGTTAAAACCAGCTCGCTTCCTCTTTGATCTCCCTCAACTTCAGCCTTTAGAAATTCGATTAGATTTGTCAATTGTGTTTTTGGCATATCTGGAGCGTTCACACTTCTGTCTACATCTCTCGCTCCACTCGATCGCTGCCACACTCTTAGTACATCCTTGGGCAAAGAAGATTTCACTAATGGTAAAAGTACCGCGGCCCTTTTTTCTGTAGTGACTCCAAGAGTACTTAAAGCGCGTAAATGAGACTCGATTTTGTCGTACAAACTGGCCAACAGCAATTTTTCAGTAGCCATTGCGTTTTGAAGCACCAATTAAAGCAATTGTCGCACATAAACTTTTATGTGCAAATCCTCGCGATAATATCTCTGCTCCAAACATTCTGTCATGTTTAGATCATTTTCATCGGTCAGCGGATAATTCTTCACAAGTTCCTCTGCTCGCGAATCGGGAACCATTGTGTGCGCCAAAAGTTTGAACTTGTCTTCTTTCTAAATGTTAGGATCTTCATAAATTTTCTTGAATCCACTCCAAAACTTAAGCACATCCTGCTCATTCCCACCGAACTTCTTGAGTTCAAGGTTTTGAAGCTTGAATGGCTTCTTGGAATCCTCTGATGTTGCATTGACACCACCCGATGTCACACTTTGTTGCTCAGCATTTGAGCACGTTACGTTTCGTGAAGCCGTGCGCTTATCGAGTTTGTACTTAATTTGTAAAAACTTACTCGTATACACGTCTTGATTCTCGTACCCTTTTTCTAATATATGTATATATATTTTATTCATTTGTGTTTACCTCTTTGATCCCTTCCATTGGTGTAAGTTTATATAAGTGAAATCTTGTTTTATTGTTGTAAAAAAAATTTTGTATATATGATAATAATTCTGTTTATTAAATTACAAAAGTTTGTTTACCTTAATACAGAAAAGTGAGAATTTAGATCTCTCAAATTAGGATAATAGTGATAATAATGAATGTGTACATACCTTCAATTTAGGTTAGGAAATCTGTCAGTTTGGTATTTCATTAGGGTTGTGTCGTCTGCACCTTTGCGAATTATAAGGTCCCACCAAACACAAGGGTCATCGGGGGTATAAAAGAATCCTCATGTGCGCAGGCAGCTGTTCGACGCCAACGCACAAATCGTATGGTCCGCGACGTCAGACCACTGCGCGCGAGCCGCCGCCATGCTTAGGACACGCATATGCGATTGGACACCGGTTTTTTCCAACTCCCCCTCTGACGACAGTCTACGCGCGGTAAAATTTACATTTGGAAAGGTCGTCCTATAAAAAGCAACCTTTTCTTAAGGGGATAAATGTAACACATAGCTATTTTGCCGACAAAATAATAATATTTTAGCGCCAAAATTTAAAACTATTCGGATTATCGTTGAAAATTAAGAATATAAGATTTTAGTTTGAATGGGTATTTGGCCATCACAAGTGGCTGGTCAACTTGTTTGAACAGGAAATACGATGTCGTTGCAATAAAATAATTATCCATACAAAGACTTCTTTGTAAGAAGCCGAAACGGAAATTCGAAGGGACTGATTTTAATGCTATGGAATTTCCTGTACATAATATTTTGTATATAGAATCGCTTATAGTTTAGCAAGAAATATTAACAGGAAGTCATCAATGAGAATTCTCGTAAATTTGATTATCTTAATGGGTTTTGGTTTCGCGGATCATTGATTAAAACTTTGGGTGCAGAAATTTAAATTAGTTTGAATTTTTATTTCAAGGGACGTTGCTGTAACTCTTAAATTTTAATTACGTAAAGACATTTGAGTTGTAAATTGTTGAGTCAAAATAACATTATTGGAGGCGCTTTGTCGGCGGAAGTGTACTTGTCGGAATTATAACTGTTGAATTTCTGTACGTGACTCATTGGTTGCTTTCCTTCTAGGGCAAATAAAATGTGAGAAAATGTACAGAGAGTAGGGGATCATGGGTTGCTGTGTCAGACCCATTGATAACAAGAACTCATTCAGAAAAATCAGACAGATCCTTGCCACGGTCGCGACCGGTTAGTCTCTGATTCACTTCGTTTTAAAACGAGGGTTGAACTTAATTGAATTCTTGAAAAGGACTTGATGTATATAAATTTTATATTTGATTTAATAAACTGCAAAGTAGTTTAAATTCACTTTGAAATTTGGTTTATTTATTTTAATAGTATCCTTTCATTAATAAAATTTGCGATTTTTAGGATTTAGAGATTTAGTACCGGGCACTTAATTTCAGGAAGTTGAGGTTCTAACCTCTTAAGACAGCGAAACTACAGCAAGGAAACCAATCATCGTTGGTGTATTCAGCAGAGCCCATTGAGAGGATTTGAAACTTCGAACTTTGGCGCGCTAAAAAGGGAAGGGCGTGTCACAAATGACGAAATTCAGCGCCATCTGCGATGGGCAGGAGAACCACAGAACCATGCACGCTGGTCGCTATATATGTGCATGCTTCTTCCTTAGATGTGTCTGTAGTCTGCGTTTTCAAGAAATCCTTTTCATTGAAGTGATACCAGCACACGAGAAACCGTTTTGAGGTTATGGTCTCATACGGTGACGGCATCAGACAACACTTGATAGTAACAAATGACAACAATTTTCCGCGCACGCTCTTTTTACATCAAATTGCGCCATCTGCGTTGGGCAGGAGAACTAATTGGACTCCTCTCACGGCCTCTCAATCCCCGCGGCAAATTTCTGAAAATTCGCTATTTTCCCTTATTGAGTTGACCGAGCCTGATTAGAACCGCATCGCACCGACTCATTTTCCAGACTGCCTTTTTCCATGCGACGCCTGCAGCGGATAGGGTCTACCAGATTTTCCATTTTTTTCTTACAAAAAGATTTACATACATATTTACGACTGTACACATTAAGCCAGAGTAGCAAAAGGGCCTAAGCTGCCGTTCACCTATTATAAACGACCGTACTTAAAGCAGTGCGAACGGATAGAAAATTTCTTATCCGTAGCTCATTTTCAATTTTCATTTTTTAATTAGGTTTTCAATTTTTTAGAAATAAACGAACAAATATGACGAAAAAATGGCCATTTGATCTATTTGACGTTTACAGTGCTCGTCAATATCAGGAAAAGTGTTGAAATCGCCAAAGTTTCATAAGCTAATATTAGATAAAGATGTTTCAATAATATATATTATTTAACAACAAAGTTTTTTTATCAATAAATCATTTGTTGAAAAAATTTTTACTATGATTTTCCATAATCATACGTTTTTTTTGGTAATATTGCAAGAAATTCTATAAACAAATGCAGAGATCAGGCATTTTTCGATAGAAAATTTCGTTTTTTTCGATGTACATTTTTTTTATATTCGGAACTTCGTGATATTTGCAGCAAAATTCATAATTTGTTTATTAATCTTATGATCTTTTAAACAAATTTAATGCACAAATGCATTATTCGGGCATTTGTCGGCAGAAAAATTCTGTTTTTTCAATGTCAGTCTTTTCAGATGGGTACTTGATGGGGATTTCAACAACATTCATAATAGTTTAATAAATTTTATTATTTCTTCAAACAAATTTAATGAACAAATGCATTAATCAGGAATTTGTCTGTAAAAAAATTGGTTTTTTTTCTATGTCAAGACTGAAATCGAAAAAAACGGATTTGTCCGTCCGCAGATGCCGGAATAATGCATTTGTTTTTAAAAATCATAAAATTTGTCAACTCATTATGAATGCTGCCGAATTTATTATGAAAATTCCAATTAAAAGTCTGATATCGAAACAAAAAAAATTGCTCCGTCGGCAGATGTCCCAGTAATGCATTTGTTTATTAAATTTGTTTACAAGATCATAGGATTAACCAACAAATTATGAATTTTCCTAAGATCATCATAAATTTCCGATTTGAAAAAAATTGACATAGAAAAAAACGAATATTTCTGTCGAAAAATGTCTGATTATTGCATTTGTACATTAAATTTGTTTATAATATAAACAATTATAATCAGAATAGAAATTTTCAACCATTATCCTGTTATTGAAGAGCACCGGGGACATCAAATATAAAAAAGACCATTTTTCGCAATATTTCTTTATTTATATAAAAATTGAAAACCTAATTCAAAAATCAGGATCGAGAACTCTCTTAGAAACCTTATTCGCTTTTTTCCATTTTTTTTGTCGAAATCGGTGAAGATTTGTGGGCTGTAGGTTATTCTGAACCAAACAAGTCATTTTTCTTCCCAATTTGCGCCACGCCTTTAGGTACGAAACCAAAAACTCTCTTTTTTTATAATTATCTTGTAGGGTATTAAAACAGAAACATTTTTCTTCTCTTGAGTTTTTTTTCATATCGTGCGTTATTTGACTTAAAATGTTAATGTCGATTAAAAGAGGCAAATCCAAGGCCAATCCAATCTGTCCATTTTTTCGAAATTTATCGTGCTAACAAACTAAAAATCTGCAGACTCACACACGCACACACACCCACACACAGCCAGACAGACGGACGCATTCGTAAAAAACTGTTTTTGGGGTCTCCAAACGTGGAAATTTGATATACGGTCCGTATGACCAAATTAATTAAAAATGATAGGAATAAGTGCTATATTTATTTTAAAGACAAAATTGAAAGCTGCTTTTTACTATAAATATAAGATACTTTTAGAGCAGAACTTCTCAGCGCCAAATATAATCAATAACCTTTGGTGGAAGAAGTTCACTTCTACGCACCAACATCTAGCTCGTATATGTATGATGAAAAATGAAAGAAGCTTCTATTGCAAACTTAGTGTAAATTAAAATAACCAGCAAGATACCAAAGTCCCAGAACTGGAAGACATGACAAACTATTGGTCGGGTATTTGGAGAAAATTAGCAGAAGCAATTTAGACGCTGTGTGGTCTCAACTAGAGAAGCAAGAACTAGCAATAATCCTGAACTGTAGCTTTCTAAAATTACAGCTTTAGATGTTTCAGCGATTTTAAAAAGCGCAAGTGACTGATAGCTTAAAATCCGGACATCGTGCACAACTCCTAGTACAAGTACCTAAAGAATGTACATTCTTGACTACAAGCAAGCGTTTCCTTCCGTACTGCATGACTATTTGCTTCAAGTCTTAAGAATTTACAAAATTTGTTTATGCATCATTGACTTTCCAAGCCGTGCGATAATTCTTTAGGATACAAGTGTCAAGTATTTTGATCATGGGCAACAAAGGATAAAAGGATCAACACACATTACGTTATGTATATTTTAAGGACACTGCTTCAGTGCACTATGTCCAGTGCTATCTGTTCAATGCTGAAATCATTGAGTAACATACTAAACAACATGGACACAGGTTCAGAATGTATGATAATGAGGATGGTCATCAAGTGATCCGTCTTCTATGAATGGATGTCCTGAAGTTTTGGACTAGACAAATACAGAACAATGCATTTAACCAGAGGGGAATTAGGGACCGCGGAGTTAGGGGACGAGTTCGAGAATGACAACAAGGCAATGGCTTAGGATGATTCATATAAATACGAGGGTAGTTCAATAAGTCCTTAGAATGAAGTATAAAAACAATTTTTTTTTGGTAAATTTTTTTTTATTTTTCAACATAATCTCCTTGGAGCTCTA
>NC_046663.1:2312772-2328151 GCF_010883055.1 Belonocnema kinseyi | reverse complement strand
ATATCTAGTCGGGAGTGGTGCTGACTGAAATCAGATGATTTGGAGCGATTCGCGCGCCATCTGTTGGTCATTCTAAGGACTTATTGAACTACCCTCGTACATCGAACCTTGTCACGTTTTTCATTCATTTGTACGGTTGAAAATGTAACTATTTTCTAGAAAAATTATTTTATTGGCTTAAAAACTTATTTCCTTAACTGAAAATTATATTATTCTATTTTTAAGTGTAAATTTACTTTTTTTAATTGAAAATTCATCTATTTTGTTCAAAATTTGCCTTTTTTGTGAGAAATTAATTTTTGTGGTTAAAAATTCATTTACGTAGTTGAAAATTATCTTTATTGTACTGAAAATTAATTTTTAAAACTAAATATTTAATTAAGTTTATCGTCAAAAATTTTTTTATAGACAACTAAGGGGTCATTCACAAAATATGTTATACGTTTACGAGGAGGAGGGGGGGTCTGTTGAAGTATCACGTATTTTGTGAATAGCCCCTAATGTGGTTGATAGAAAGTTTTTGTTTTAATCTGATTAAAATTTTAGCTATTTTGTTGGAAACTGATATTTTTTACTTAAAAATTTAACTGCGCAGATAAAATTTTAAGTGATTTCGATTTTTTTTAATGAAGGGAAATAAAAAAATATTTCACAGCGATTCATATGATGGTTAAAAATTTAACGAAGAATCATTTCAAAATAAATAGAAAAAAAATAAATTTAAACAAAAACAATGCATTTTTGAAATAAATACTTGAACTTTCAACTAAAAATTGTCTAATTTATTTTACAGCTACAAAAATTAAATTAGAAGGAAAAGAATCGATTTTTTGAGAAAAATGTTCATGTTTCAAAAAAAAATATTTTTGACAGAAAAGAAATATTTGACAAAACTGTTCACTATTGAACTAGGCGGTTGAAGTTTTTAACAAAAAATGAATTGCGTACCAAAAATAGGCTAACCACTCAAATTTATTTGTTTCCATGTACCTGTATAAGACAGGTAAAACGTATATTCACCTTCCTTGTTTTTTATTTCCTAATATTAAAAGCGTAAAAAATTTGAAAATCGAGAATAACAAATTCCTAATAAATTCCTCATAGGCTTAAGGAATGATATTATGAATTTCTTACAATTTTTAGTCTTTTTTACGAAGTGTCTAAACGTATGGAATATTCCATAAAAATAGCCAGCGACTAAGTTGGGACAAATGTTACGGAATTTCCCGTACGATTAGCCCTCCCGGAGCGTGAGGGATATCGTTACGGAATTTCCTGTAATACTAGTCCCAGCCGTTTAAGAAGTTTATATTACGTAAAAAATGTAATATTAATACGAAGTGTAACATTGTGTAAAATTGGGTAAAATTGTAACACTGTCGGTACTAGTAAAAAAAATTTACTGTGAATGGTCGCGGAAATAATGCTGGTGAAACCACCACCCCTTTCCAACGTTTCCTACAGGGCTGCATGGCACCGCTGTGATTGATCACTAAAATAATTTTCGTCAAAGCGCGACCCTTTTCCAAGGTCTCGTGGGTAGCGTGAGGGCACCCCTGTGACTGAATAAAAAAATTAAGTTGGTCAAACCACTAACCCTTTCCAACTTGGCGTAGGCGGTGAGAAGACATCACTGTGACTGGCCACATAAATAATGTTGGTCAAACCCCTACCCCTTTGCATTGTTTCGTAGAGGGCTGGCTGGCACCCCTGTGAGTGATTACTGAAATAATGTTGTTCAAACCTCAGACCCTTTTCCAAGGTCTCGTGGAAGGCGCGAAGACACCGTTGTGACTAGTCACAAAAATAATGTTGATCAAACCCCCACCCATTTCCAACGTCACGTAAGGGGGGGGGGGGTTAAAATCCATCGATGGGAGTGGCTACAGAGATAATTTTGTCCAAACCCCTACCTTTTTGCAATGCTTCATAGAGGGCTGGATCGTACCCCTGTGACTGATCACTTAAATAATGTTGGACAAACCTCGGCCTTTTTCCAAGGTCTCGTGAGTGGCGTGAGGGCATCTCTCTAATGGCTCACTGAAAGAATGTTAGTCAAATCCTAACCCTTTTTCAAGGTCTCGTGGGTGGCGTGAGGGCACCCCTGTACCTGGTCACAGAAATAATGTTGTTCGATTTCCTACTCCTCTTTAACGTCTCTTGGGGGGGGGGGGGGGGGTTAAAGGCGTCTTTATGGATGGCCACAGAAATAATTTTAAAACCCTTACCCCTTTCCAACGCTTTCTGATTTTTTTGATAAAGTGAGGAAAAATAAGAATTTCCTAAATCTTAAAATGCCAAGACACCAATATACTTTAAATTAATTAGGTAACTTCGGACTAAAGCTTTTTAACTAAAAAATATCTATTATTAATAAAATAGTTCAGCTTTCATTCAAATATGAATTTTCAACTAAGAAAAAAAATAAATCTTCAACTAAAAATTATTTCTAAAAAAATTGGTGAAACCAAAATGGGTTAGACAAAAATTGTCAAACCATGTTTTTGAATCCTCAATCAATGAAGGTCAGTTTTGAATTAAATAGGTGCATTTTTATCCAGAGTTGACTTTTCAAAAGCAACATATTAATTTTAATCAAAAAGTTAATTTTTTTACAACTCTCTAGGAACAATGGGATAGATATACTTTTAAAATTAGTCAAAGAATTATTTAAAAAAAAAAAACAAATTTGTCAACAAAATTGGTTCAATTTTTAAACACATTAATCAACTATTAACCATACATGTTCTACCAAAATACAAATTTTCGAAAGAAGAAATATAAATAAACTTTCAACCAAAGAAATGAAATTTCAACCACCAAGATTAATATTGTAAAAAAAATAATTTCTAACAAAATATATGTATTTTCAAACAAATGTTTCAATTTTAAATGGAATTTTCAACCTAATAGCTAAATTTTCAACGAAACAGTTAAATTCAAAATAGTCAATTCTCTACTTACCAGATTAAATGTCGTTAAAAAAATCAAAAAAACTGCAGTGAAAATTTATTTCGAAAAATTAATTTTTACTTTAAAAAGTTAATTTCCAACCAAATAAAAGAATTTTCAACCACGAAAATGAATGTTTTACAACAACAAAAGTACAACTTTCAAAGAAAATAGATGAACTTTTAATTAAAAAAGATAAACTTACAGCAAAAATTTTAATAGCATTATTCACAGTTAAAGAAATAATTTTTTAATCAAATAAAGAGAATTTTCAAAAAAATAGTTAAATTTTTAACCATACAAAAGAAGTTTGTACAAAAAACTGGAATGCCTTTAAAAAGTTTGTTACAAAAAATGTAGTTCAATCGTTATTAAAACTCATTAATTTTTAATAAAAAACTTATTTTCAACCAAAACAGTATATTTTAAAGAAAAAAGAATAATATTCTACCGAAATGTAATAATTTGTAACCAAATAAATTAATTTCTAATGGAATTTCCCTCATAGCACACATCCTGAAAAAACCTGGCCTTTTCTTAGGACTTAGTCCAAGTGACAAGGATAAAAGACTAGGTCTGCCCTAGGTTTAGACCTAAACTTAAATCTAGGTTAAAACATAGCTCAGTATTTCAGCATTTACGTAAAATTCATGCGCGTGACTTTTCGATTTTGCGTTTCAGACTAGATAATATCATTGTTTTGCGTTAATTTTTATTCTCAGCCACCCTCCCGTGTAGGAATCTAATCAGGGATCCGGCCGGGTCCCAGCCGGATATCCCCGTTTTAAGCCGGGCGCTGGTCGGGGAATCCGGCCGGGATCCGACTAAAAACGTCACGGTAAACTGGTCGGGTCCCGGCTTCAATACCGGCCGAGTAATCCGGCCAAAAAGCGGTTAAGAAATGTTGCTTCAGGCGAGAAATTGGTAACTTGTTTTGTCTTTTAAGGCTCATCGTAAAGATTACGGTAAACTTTAAAAGTCAAATCAAGTGAACCAATTCTGGCAAGAAAATTGGAGTAGAATTTTATTCCCTGATGATAGAATCTCATAGCAATTTGGAAGCCACGTGGTGATTTAAGGTTAGGAAGAAAGAAAGTGAAAACTGTATACACAAGACTATATTTTAATTTTAAATAATAATTATTCGTGCTCTAAGTGGGGGATTCAAACTAATTACTGAAATAAAGTTGATTTTAACTAAGAGTCTCGATTTTATTTGCGAACTTCGAAGAGACGACGCGACGTGAGTGCAAGGAGCATTCTCGTTCCAGGTGCGAAACTGAAAATTACTGAGTGTCTTTGCAGACGACACAGGCGCTACATATGGCGGTAAATTTGAAATTGTACAGGCTAAACATTGTCTGAATATAGAAAAGTTTATAAAAATGGTATCATTTCTGTTGTTGCACATAGCAGAATCGACAGCAGTTTAATTTAAAATGTAAATTATTCAAAAAAATTTCATGTTTTTTTTTAAAGAATTCAAAAAAGTTCATTTTTGTTTCACTGATCTAATAAATCGTTAAATTATAATTTTCAAATAATAATTTATCTAGCATCCATAATTACGTCCTTGATAATATCACGGCTCTTAAAAAATGTGTAATTTCTACAAAAATATTAACCTGACCAGTGCCCAGCCGGCTCCCGACCATGGGATATAACCAGGGTTGGCCCGTCTGAACTTAGCTAAATATGATTGAAATGAGTTAATTTGTACTGGACTTGTTTAAAATAATATAGCGAATCTTGAATGTTTCATGAGAATAGACAAAAATCAGAACATTTTTGGATAATTGCAATTCTTTTTTTAATTTGAAAAATGAATCTCAAGAGAAAATTAAAAATTCAACAATATTTTTATTTTAATTAAATATTTTGTTCCTAATATTACTAGGAAAATTTTAAAATATATGTATTTAGAAGTTCTAGAAGTTTTTAAGGTATATAATTAAAATAACTTTAATCACTCACGTTCATATTTATTTAAGCTGATACTCATTTAAGGTAAATAATGTTTAGCCAGTTTGATAAATAATTATAATTTTCTATGAAAAATAACCCAGTATATTTCGAATAATTTAAAATCAGACGTTTATTTCAGAAAATTTAATTCACATTGTATTGAAACATGACAAAAAGGAACCATTGTCGGCAAATTAAAACTTTTTAATTTTTTATCTGATTAAAAAAAAAGAAAAGGATTCAAGTGGGCACCTATACTCATACCATGAATTTTAGGGTTTGTTGAAAAATTTTGTTAACAGGAAATCCCTATACTTCTTTTTACAGAATCAGTGATTCAGGCACGACCATATCTCACAGAGCTATTGACGGCGAAACGTATAGAAGGTAATTTAAAAATTTTTCACAGGTATCAAAGATAATAATGATTTTAAACTGATTAATGATAATTTCCAAGTATTTTTGAACTTATTTTCAATTGTTTACACGATTATTATTCGGTTGAACTTTTTTCTATTCAAATTTTTGGTGTAAAATGTTTATTTTTAATAATACAAGCGAAACATCGAATAAAAGTTTCTCTCTGATTAAATTAAGTTTTAAAACTTAAATCGTTATAACTCACCTAAATATTATTGAAATGAATTAATTTTTATAGGATTTGTTCAAAATAATATAGCGAATCTTGAAAATTTCAAGAGAACAGAAAAAACTTCTTAAGATTTTTGGATAATTACAAATGTCTTTTTTATTTTGAAAAATGAATCTTAAGAAAAAATTCCACAATTTTTTTATTTTGATTAAATTTTTTTTTTCCTTATAATACTAGAAAAATTTGTAATGTCTTTTTTTAAATAATTAGAGGTCATTATTTAAAAGATTTTCAAAAAACAATCTAGAAGCTTTTAAGACAAATATTTTAATATTGTAGAATGTAAACGAAAATTTAGCAAAAATTTGAATAATTTAAAAATATATGTATTTAGAAGTTTTAGAAGTTTTTAAAAGATTGAAAAACAGCCTGAAATTTGATAAGATTTTAAAGATGTTAAAACAATCTCAGATTTTTGGAAATTGAAAAAATAGCTTTGAAAGAATTTGAAAGTACATTGTGTATCAAGGGCGCAAAGACGGCAAAATAGCCTTACGCCCTATACTTTTTATCCCACCATCCTTGAAAACAAGAATGTGAAGCAATAACGGATTTTGATGTTCACAATTTTAAATTATAACTGAAAGGAAGAAATAACATACTTAGAAGGGAGACTGTGAGGTACAGCGATGTAATTTTTTAAAAGACGAATACAATTTTTTCTATCGGGCGTAAACTTTCATGTAGCGGGCGTAAAGTAGGTGCGTTCTGCTAGAAACTCTACAACGGAATTTCAGTATTTTATTCATGCTATAATTTTGAGCTTTTTTGGACTTTTTTTGGGCACCGAAGCCGATTTTTGGGCTCTTTTAGTTTTCTCAAAAAACCGAATTTTGGGTGGAGGTGCTAGCCGCTAGCACCTCCAGTACAGAAAATTTGAAAAATTAAAAAAATTAACAGAGCCAATATTTTGAGTCTTTTTTTTGGGCTCTTCAAACGTGCGAAAAATAAATTTTTAAAAGCAACTCCTTTCTTCTAAAAACAACCCTTAAAATTAAATATGCACCTAAACAAAATGTAAGCATATCAGCATTTTGGGATTTTTTTGAGCTCATCTTGGGCACCAATGACGATTTTTGGGCTCTCTTATTTTTCTCAAAAAATCGGACTTTCAGGTGGAGGTGCTGACCGCTAGCACCTTCAATACAGAAAATTAAAAAAATTTTTAAAACCAACTACGTCAGAATTTTTTGTCTTTTTGGGCTCTTTAGAAATGCATACATAAAATTTTGAAAAACAATCCTTTTCTTCTGAAAACTAACTTTAAAATTAAATATGCACATAAGCTAAATGTAAGAATATCAGAATTTTGCGCTCTTGAAATCCGCAAAAAGAATTTCCCCAAAGCAGCTTTTAACTTCCAAAATCAACTCCTTTCAAAAAAAATTGAATATTTTTAGTAATTTAATCACGGGACATTTTTGGTCTTTTTTTGGGCTCCCAGAAAACACCCACTTCGATTTTTGGGCTCTAACTCGTACAGTAATTAATTAATCCCTTTTTGACACGTAGATATGAAATTGTCAAAAAATACCTTTTTTTTTAAATTTCACAGCTTGAATAGAGTCTCTGATTTTTGAGCTCCTACATAATACTCACCACGGATATGGGGCTCCAACCCTTAACGTCAATAATCAAACTCTCTCTACAGCGTAGATCACTGCACCCGATAATGCAGTGTATTGTTTTTATTTATTACTGGTTATTCATATTTCAATAGTGTCCTATATTCCAATAGGCGTATGTTTTACAGTAACCTAATAAATAACAATTACCATTTTTAGGACTTATTGTAGATATATAATTACAAAAATTAGAATTTTTTAAACCATAAAGCTGAAATGTTGAGAGAATGCCAAATGAACGACTAACGAAACAAGTGTATCAAGGTAAAGTAAATGGCAGCGTGCCCAGAGGTAGACCGCGGAAAGAATGGTTAGAATGTGTGAATGAGGCCCTAGTTAGAAGAGACATAAGAAGTCACAGAAACACGAGAGTCTGCATGAAAAAATGCATGGACATAAAAGAAGCTAGAGAAGTATGCCAGGACAGGAAAGTATGGCGGCAAATAGTTAATAAAAAGAGTGTCGGTAGAGTGAATGACGCCTGAAACAAAAGACCTTGACCACTAATGGACCCGAGTGGGGAACCTTACATAACGACTTTGTGAGGATCTTCACTTGGGGCGATTGCTAGAGAGATTGATCAGCATCGTGGGTCGGAGCAGTGTTGCGGAACGAACGTGTTATTTACTTGAATAACACGAGAATTCTGGATCAATCTGAAAAATCTCTATCCCTTCCACACACTACTCCTTTCCCCTACCGAGTGAGTCACGCCTAACCCGAAAGGGAAATGATAATCTTTTAGCTTGTTTCTTTTGTTGAGTTTTAAAAATTCTATGATTCTGATAATTTTATTTTCATCGAAAAAAAGTCATAGGAATAAATTGTTCGAATTTTCAAGCATTATAAAAAACTGTACATAGATTTTTTAAGCTTGAAAAAAATGGACAACAAGTTTTTTTAATGCGCTCACTTTTTGAATTTTCATTCAAAATAACTGGTTTGCTAACTTTTTCATTCTTTTTAGGCCTTAAAAAAATCTGCCTAAACAGAATCCAATGTGATCAATCTTTCGAAAGTTATCCTGCCTACAGAATACATAATAGAGACAGACAGAAACCTTCGTAAAAATAATTTATTCCGACTCAGGGGGCCTCAAAACGTGGAGATTGGAGAAAAACCGACAAAGTGAAATGTTACATAAAACCAACACCTTCTCATTAGGATGAGAATGTAAAATAAAAAATTTTCAATATGCTGCTTTTTTAAAAAGTTGACTGCTTTAGGTATTTTCTACGAGCCCAAAAATCAGAGACTCTATTAACAAATTGAAATTCTCAAGAAAGTTATTTTTTGACAAAGTCGTATCTACGTAGTAGAGAGGGGTTCATTTTTGACGTTAAGGGTTGAATCCCAAAAATCTTAGTGGGTATTTTTGAGGAGCCCAAAAATCAGAGAAACCCAAAAGTTTCCCGTAATTAAATTACTGAGAATTTTTAATTTTTGCAAGGGGTTTGATTTTGGAATTTAAGTGTTGGTTTGGGGAAATTTTTTTTGCGGATTTTAAGATCCCAAAAAAGCCCAAAATTCTAGTTTAATTAAAATTTTATTATTGAGTGATTTTAAGAAGCGGAGGTGCTGGTTTAATGTAAGCTGACACCTCCACAAGAAAATTGATTTTTTGAAAAAAGTACAGGAGCCCAAAAATTTTTAATTGACGCCAAAAAAAGCCTTAAAAAGCCCAAAATTCTGAGCTATGAAAAATCTCAAAATTTAATTGTGGACGTGCTGGTTTAATGGACATGGAAAAGTGTCTGTTGTAATTATTTTTAATTTCAAGTATTTTTTACCATTTTAATTGATGAAAGGTGAGACTAGGTTCCTATAAGATAGAAGAGTTTCATAGCTGATATGGAATATTACTGTGGAGATAGATTTATTAACTAGATAATTTGAAAGTTGTTTTGGGTAGTTATTTTTAATTTGAGTTTTGTTTTGGGAAAGTGTTTGTTTTACTTATTCGAAATTTATTTTTTTATGGTTTTTTTATTTTTATTTTTTGGCTGAAGGCAGCCAAATGATTTGTGAGTGTTTTGGGAAGGCCAAAAATAGCATGAAATTCGGATAATATTTTTAAATTTTGGCCCGGTGCGTAAGTTATTTCTTGGTAATTTTGGGGGAGGCAGGGGTTGTTCTTGAAAAATAATTTCTTGCACATTTTGATAGCTCAAAAAGGACCAAAATTCTGGCGCTGTTGATTTTTTTAATTTGCTCTAGTGGAAGTGTTGGCGGACAGCACCTGCAACCGAAAAGTCCGTTATTTGGAGAAAAATAATAGAGCCCAAAAATCGGTATTGGTGCCCAAGAAGAACCTAAAAAATCCCAAAATTCTGATATGCTCACATTTAGCTTATGTGCATATTTAATTTTAAGGGTAGTTTTCATCAGAAATGGTTTTTTTTCAAATTTAATCTTTGCGTTTTTGAAGAGCCCAAAAAAGCCAAAAATTCTGGTGCTGTTGGTTTTTTCAATTTTTAAATTGAAAAGCGGTCTGCATCTCCACCTAAAAGTCAAGTTTTTCGAGGAAAATAAGAGAGCCCAAAAATCGTCATTTGTGCCCAAGAAAAGCCCCAAAAATCCCAAAATTCTGATATGCTTACATTTAGTTTTGGAGCATATTTAATTATAAGGGCAGTTTTCATAAGAAAGGGGTTGTTTTTTAACATTCAGTTTTTGCATTTTTGAAGAGCCTAAAAAAGCCCAAAATTCTGGTGCTTTTGATTTTTTCAAATTTTCTGTATTGGAGGTGCTAGTGGTCAGTATCTCCACCTAAAAGTCTGGTTTTTTGAGAAAAATGAGAGAGCCCAAAAATCGTCAATGGTGCCTAAGGAGAGGTTAAAAAAGCCCAAAATTGTGGGATAATTAAAATACTGAAATTCTGTTGACAATGACGCGTTTGCCAGGGAGGTTGGACAAAGAAGGTTTTTCAAGTAAATACAAAAAAATGTATTATTTTTGTATTCCTGAAAACATTTTCAATGTTTTTATGTAAAATAATGATTATTCTGACCATCTTCTTCGATCTTTTAAAGGTTTAGATATTTTTAAAGCATTTATAAATCATTTTAAATTCGAAAAAATTTTTTAAAGTAATTTTCGATTGACGTTGATGAAACCAAATATTTGGTTCTAAACTTCAGAATTAAAACGTAATGTTTCTAAAAATTGTTAACGGTTACATTTTGATATCATAAAATAAACTTTGTCACATTTTTCAAGGAATGAGAAAAATGAAATTATAGACAATAACTTATAATGTTTTAGTTTATCAACAAAAAGAGATGGTTGGTACCGGTAAGAACCTTGAATCATTTTTTAAGATATTTAGAAGTTTTAGTAGATTTAAAATGATTTAAAAAATTATTTAAATTTATAAAAGAATAAAAAAAATTGAAGGAAAATATTTAAAAACATTTCCTAAGAATTTGAGAAACATAGAATAATCAATTTTATGCTTGCGTTTTCTTTTTGCAGAATTAACTTCTGCTCCAGAGAAAGATAATGCAGATGCAGACAATGATCACCCAATCATTGAAATTCATAATGTTGAACATTTTGAAACTAAAGAAAATCCACCAAAAGAAATGTTAATAGCCGCAGAGTATTGCTACGTCGGATTAGATGATGACCCCAAACATGTCCTTGGAGTATACCAACCATATATTCCTGATTTGTGGCCATTCATGGCTCGTATACCGGATCTTGAAAATAAATTTGGAATAGTTAAATTAAAGTTAGAAAGAAATGTTGCCAGAGAGATTGTACGAGTAACATCGACTCAGGATTCTACGTATCATCATTACCACAAGAAGGGCAACCGAGTAAATGTTGTTCGTGCCAAGATTCACTTCACAGGATTTATTGCGCCGAGGGGCCATCACTGAGTCGCAATTCGTTTCAAACTACCGACATAAATTAAATGTATGAGAAAACACATTTTCTCTAAACTTGAGTGACCCAAATACATTAATAAACAATATAAAAGAACATTTTTATCTTGAACTAGAGCTAACAAAACTTATCTTCACTTTAGCAAATATTTGCATAGAAATTAGGTGATTTAAAAAAATGCATGATTATGAAACAAGACACTATAAACACGAATAGGCCAATTTCCAAAATCCGCACGCTATCCTAAGAAGCTGGCCGCAATGCCAAAAAAAAAAATTTCGGCACATTCGAAGATTTAAATAAGCGTAGTAGTACCCCTATCATCGTTAGAGATCGATATCTAAGGATATGTGCTCGTCTAAACCTGTTTCTTTCTTTCTCGTTTGCACACGTCGAATGCAACAAAACGTGTGCACGTCACGACTAAACAGAGCAGTTTTTCAAAAATATTTTGTTTCTTAATGGAATGATCCATTCCAATGAAACAGCATGGATTGTTCTCGTAAATGTAACTACTTAAAAAAATAGTGAAACATAAATAGATATGACAAAGATAAAAGTTAGAAATTAATCAACAATTGACTGCGGTTTTTGAATTGTTATATTAATTTTTGTTGATGAAAATAGAGGTAAGAAGATAATCTTGCTAGATCGGACCCTGTTTTCAAATCCCAATGGAAATTTACGTACTTACTTGAAGCGTATCTAAAAATTAGTTGCCGAAAGTTGGCGGTTCTGTTTCGAGACACCACAGTAATACTAGATGATGAATTTTGAATGAAGATGAATTTCATTTTTGCATTAAATTAAGTCAGTCACTTAATTTCAACCAGAAATGGAACTTAAGTGCAGGGTCTCCTATCTGATATACGAGTCATATGATGATTAACTGACACGTATGTTGAGTGTATGATGATTTTGATTCGCGTTCTCTGAAATTCAATTTTTGTTGGCAAAAAGGCGTGCGCGATATGCGATGCGCAAACACTTGAACGGATTTCGGTGATTTTAGAAGAGACACAAACAGAGCAACTGAGAGTAGCCAATATGGCGTCGATAACGCTAGATAGTATCAATCAACAGTGAGCTAATGGTAGTCGTTTCGTCAACGTTTCGTTTTTTGGTATATGTACTCAGACCTGTAACGTATTTTTATTATGAACAGAATAATCGTACATATGTCATAAAAAAGGATTGAAGATTTACTTTCTGTACCTGGTACACAGAAAAAACTGAAGTTTCCATTAGAACCTGTTTTTGGTTCCAAAGAAGCTGCAACTAAAATGAACCCAACTTGCTGAAAAGGAACCCAGAACGATAAATGAGCTCTAAATAACACCGCACTTGGAATTCGAAAGGATCTCGAATGTAATTGAGCCTATTTCTAATAAACCTATTTTTCGCTTTGCTCACTTTGATATTATGATTAATTAATAACACAATATTTACCTTAAATCACACTTGTAATTGAACTCTGGTGGACATAAACTAATAAAGACAATTAAATTACGAAATAATAACGTAATTAAAATAGATATAATGACTTGATAAATATAATTTGCAGGTTATGTGGCAAACTTGTCAATATAAAGGCTTATTAATATCAGTGCTCACAATCTTGACAACTTTTTGAACTGCGCTTGCGTCTCGCCGACAACACAATTGGTTACTGTTAGGGCTTTGATTTTGAATAGTGTCCATATTCAAATGTGATAATTATAAGAAATAATGATTAAAAATGCATTAACAGTAATTTCTTAATCCTAAAATAAGATTTTGAAGTGACAGATAAAAATTTAATTCGATTTTAATTAAAAAGACGTGATGAATTCCGAGTTCAGAGAAAGAAATCATTTTTTTTTAGCACAATGATTAATCTTGTCTCTATCGAGTTTCTAATTTTTATTGTTTCCATTCACAACTATTTGACATAAAATAAAATTAATAAAGTCACTAAAAAAATAGAAAAGTTTACTTTTTTCTAAAGTCAAAATAAAAAAAGTTTTTTGTAATAAAACTACAATATTTTTTCATCCGTCACTCAAAAATTCTATTTTAGGATGAATAAATTACTTTTGAAGCATTTCCCAATCATTATTTATTAAAAATACATTTGAAAATTTATATAATTTAAAATGCGCGCGCTTAAAGTAACAAACCGTTTTGCTGGCGCGAAGCAAGCGCAGTTCAAAAAATTCCAAAAATTGGGAACACTCATTCATATGCAAGAAAATTTTTGTCGTAAGTCATTGGTCGATAAACCGAATTCTTTATGCTCACATTTATAAAGAACTCATTATCAATAATTGTCAATTATTAAAAAGGGAATCTTGCATTAACCCTTTGGAATTTCTTTCTTTATTTCAAGAAAATACTCCAAGTATATTTTCAACTTTATAGAGTAAGGTTACTTTTCACGAAAGTCGAGTTTGCATAAACTGATGAATTGATTTGAAACATCGAGTTCGTTTCTATAGGTTCTTAACCAATCAAATTTGCCATAAGTCAAGCAAGCAGCTAGAAATGAATCCTATGAAAAATATTAATTCCACGATTAATACAAAACAGGTCTTCATGAAAAGGTACCCTAAGTATAACGAACAGTATGCGCAATGAAATCTCGAGTAATATGTTTCCTGTTATGGGGAGATGTGCAATTGCATATTTTGCTTTTTAAAAGTGCAAATATATTGTTAGGAGTGACGTAGGGTTGTTGCAAAAACGAATGCAAGAATGAATTTTTCTGAAGCCTCTGTACTTTTATTTAATTTAAAACAACTAAAGGTCATTGTAATATTTGAAAATATTAATAACAGCTAATTGGCTGAGCTGATCTTAATAGTGCTTGATGAAAACTATGCTTCTAAAAGATTTACTCAATAATAATTAATTACAAAAATTTATTAATTGTACATCAAAGATTTTTTCAATAAAATTATGTGAATAATTTTTAAGATTTTTTATAACTTGTAAGAGTAGGTTAAAATTGGTTAGGTAAGTAATAAATTTTCACTGACAATCAATAAAATTGCATTACATTTCCAATTATAAATTGACCAATTATTTTAGATCATGGTAATTTAAAGCTGGCATAGACTTTAGCCAATTTTGTATTAAAAATTCTAAAATAAGTGAACCTTAACAAGTGAGAAGAAAAATAAATAAATATTAATATCGTTTGTGTTTGCTTTACCGGCATCATCTGTAAATCGCTCACTTACCAACCCGATCTTGCAAGCAGTTCGCTTGTGAATGGGCCTTGATGCTGTTCTTTTCAAGTGCGCTTTAAGCGAACCCATTTGGGTCTCTACAGGTATTTATTGGAGCTCAAGTTCCAAATGACATCAACTTTCATTTGAGACGCAACATGAGTGAACCCCTAGTTTTTTCTGTGTAGCTTCTGTGTAGCTGTGTAGCTGTGTAGCTTCTGTGTAGCAGTTAAAAATTTTAGAAAAAGCTGCAACATTCTGCCAATTAAGAAAAGAGAAATGGACTGAAATTCAGAAATGTCAGAAAAATCGCATCTTTCTAGCATTATTTAAATATAATATCATTGATAATAATAAATGGTTTGAACAATTTATTTTCTGGACTCCAATTAATTGCATAACTTATCTTAATTCAAAATTTGACTAAAAGCAAATTTTTGCTCAAACTGAAATTTTGAAGCATTTTTCCAATAGAGTATTATTAAAAATTAAAATAAATTGTTTAAATAGTCACTCTTGTCAACACTGATAAACTACCACTTCCTTCTAATTGAAAATTGGACATCTAAATTTTTGTTTAAAACCTCGTCTTTCTAAATCCGTTCTATTAGAAAATTGATGAAAAGAATAATAAATTGTTTGAAAAATCTATGTGAACATCTAATTATCAGTTTGAAATAGTATTGAGGATTCTGAATAAGATGGACGAAAACGTCTTTTTTCATATGGGAAATACGTGTTGAACTTCATGGGGCCTGCGGCACCTCTAAATACAATTATTTTTTCAAACCAAAAAAATCATTTAATCTTGTGTGGATTCGAACATATTTCTGGAGTTTCTCCTTAAAAATTCAAGAAAAAATTTTTTTGGCAGTTTTTTGCTATTGTCGAGATGTATGTTGACCTCTTTTTCAAACGTACACAATTATTGAAACCAGAGACGTATATTTCTACTCTTATCCATGGCCAATAATTATTTGGATTTGTGCCTTCTCACTTTTATTTTCAAACTTTCAATAACAGCTGTTATTTTCTAATGAATTATTATTGTGCATAATACGTCAGTTTTTTCTCTTAATGACTTT
>NC_046663.1:2293545-2312672 GCF_010883055.1 Belonocnema kinseyi | reverse complement strand
AAAGTGTATTTTAGTTCCAATTGTTAATTTTTAATGTTATGCATTATCATAGGGGGTAATTTATAAATTATGTAAGTTAGTTTTTTACCAATTTTATGGTATCAAGTAAATTGATTTTATATTTTGTTGAGGTAACTTCTGATTGATTTTGTTGTTATATGTTAAATGTATTTTTTTTAATTTTCAATATTTTTTATTCAAAGTCATGTTTTCAATTTTATCATTAGGGATCACACTTCAATTAAAAATTCTGTAACGCAATTTTCGGATAATGTTAATCATGTTAACTATTTTACAAACCATGTTATGTTTTTTCATAACTTGCAATGTACATTTTTGTCATTTCGTAACATTCGATGTGCATCCAGCACCTCCACCATTTTGGTATGAATTCTAATAGATTCCTATCACCCAGAAATAGTAAGGAGTAGTATCCCTGTAAGTGAGAAGTGGAACCACGAAGTCCAAGAAAGGAAGAAATCCCCAAGAAAATAGAAAGGCTTATTACTCTTGTCCCCTCTAGCTCTCTGACGTGCCAGGGTGTAATCCGTGGCGTTTCTCAAAAAATTTAGGAATCAGAAATAATTAAGAATCTTGAGGTACTTGGCCCTCTGAGAGGCAAGACCAAGGTGACTGGAGCACTTTGGTTCAACCAGAAAACTATAGATCCTGCCACACAGAAAACTAATATAACTAAATAACCACTTCCAAATCGATTCTGATAACTTTCAAGGGTACGGCCCTCCCATACAGGACCTCAATTTACATGTCCTCCTTTTTGGTTAACCTCTACAGCCTGGAACCTAAAATGTGCATCGAATGCCGTAGATTTGGAAACATTAGTATACACTGTCCATCTAGTGCGCGATGCAGGCGTTGCGGTTCCTCTGAGGTTCACACTGAAATGAGGCCATGTCCTGACGCAAATGGCACCTTAAAATGCTCGAACTGTGGTGATAATCACTCACCATCTTACAAAAAATTCCCGGAATTTCTATTTCAGAGACGGTTTCGAGTTTTTGCTACCAAGTACAAACTTCCGTTTACAGAAGCCAAGTCGATCCTCAGATCCTGTAAGGGATCCAACATTTAGCTTTTCAATATTCCCAGAACGTAATGACGCCCCCACCCTATCTTTTTCAGGCCCCGTTTACAACCTTGACAACCTTATTACTCACAAACTATGGCAACCCCTAAGACTCCACAGATACCGGAATCACCTTCACAACCTGAATGGAAATTTGCAGAAGTGCATCCAAAACCCATGCTGGCCTCCTCGGGTAGGACTTGCCATCAATCATCGCGATGAGTGCAACTCTGTCTTCTCCAATGAACTTTGTGGAACTTTTAGTTTCGGGTCACATCTAAACAAAGGAAAGTCAAAATATTTTAAATCAAGTGTCGCACTGTGAAATCATCTTACTAAACCCTTACTCGCTATTGATGGTTCAGCTTAATAGACTAAGAATTGCCCAATGGAATTTCCGGGGAGCCTTGAATAAACAGGGTGACCTATCCAATCTCCGTGGCTAATTCGATATTCTAATTTTGTTTGAAACATTTTTAAAATCAACTTGAAATTTCAAAATCAAAGACTTTAATATCATCAGAGCAGACAGGCAATGTAATACCGGGGTAGCTTGGCCATTGCCATAAGAAGGGGAATTACATTCGCATAACTGCAGAAATGGTTTGGAACTATGCTCTGTCCTTGATAATACGTATCTTTTTCCCCTTAAAACAGATGAACCCACCTTTTGTACTAGACCAGACATCCCCATTTAATGATAAACCTAACTTTAGTGTCTCAAAACCTCTTTAAAATCACCTCTTGCGGAGTTTGGAATGACTCTCTGGGAAGTGATAACTTTTCAGTGGAATCTAGTCTTAGTATCTATTTCCCAATAGCCAGGTACGTTTCTCAAAAATACAATCTTGAACGAGTTGACTGGATCTCCTTTTCTAATAACCTTTCGGAATCCATTCAGGGCAAAAACGAAACTTTAAATTCCCCGGACATTGATTGTTTATCTAAGTATAAGGCTCTCATTTAAAGTGTGTATGAAGAAGTTATCTGATTAGAATAGAAGCTAAGACTAGACGCACATTAAACGCGGCTTGCAGAAACAACTTCAGGAAATTCTATGAGACCCTGGGTAGGACAACACCGATCTCAAGTGTTTCGCGAGTCGTTAAGTGTTTTAAAAACAAATACACTCAACCGGCGAATACATCTTGTTCAGGGGATAGAAAGACGATTCAAAAACTTACACAAAATTGACAATAATATTTTACTTTAGCTTCCTAATGAGGCGAAAACAAATCTTCTTGCAATTTGCTAAATTATCCCCAGAAAAATTCCGTCCAATTGCTTTAGCTTCATTTTTGCTTGAATTGATGGGAAGGCTTATCTATAACAGACTCTCGTGCCACGTGGAGCATAATCATATACTTTCCAATGCTCAATTTGGTTTGAGAAAGAGAAGAACCTGTGCTGTTAATCTTGCTATTTTATAATCTAAGATTCTTTCGGGTTTTGCAAATAGTGAAGTTGTGGCTGGTCTGTTTCTGGATCTGAAAGGTGCATTCCCCATTTTGATTCCCTAAATTCTAAATGAAGATCTCAAAGAGATTGGTGTTTCCCGACAAATGGCTAGATTTATATATAATGCGACCTCTTGCAAAAACGTCTATTAAAAAATTAACAGTGAACTCGTGGGCTCTAGAAGCAGTACAATCGGACTCGCTTAAGGTTGTATTCTAAGTCCAATTAACTATTTAATTTATACCATAAAAATTCACCGTGTAATCCCGGGAAATTGCATTAACATAGAGTTCGCTGATGAAATCGCTATCCTTTGTCGTTCTGCTGACCCAACGGTATGCATCAAATCCCTTCAGAAATGTCTAAACGATCTTAATATTTTTCTAGGGCAAATAAATCTTGAGCTCTGTGCAGAAAAAACGAAACTGGCCTTTTTCTACAGGCAGAACCTAAATACATCTGACTCATCATTAAATCATTAAACAACATTATTATCTCCCCCTCGATTCACGTCAGATTTTGTCGGAATTATTTTAGACTTTAGGTTATCATTCAAATGTGATTTTCTTTTTTCATGTGATAAGATAAGAAAAATCATTAAAATCTTTAAATTATTGAAATGTCAATGGTGAGGTGAAGATCCAAACATCATTAGGATGGTTTATGTCCCCCTCATAAAAAGTAGTCAGGAATATGGATCTCATGTTTTAAATTTCGCGTCTCATAAATATTTTGATCAAATAGAGAAAATTCGAAACCAAACATTAAGACTACCTATTGGCTACAGAGGCAGCACTCCCGTTAACGTTATTTTGGCCGAATGCTGTGAGCCTCCTTTTAAGAAACGGTTTTTCTTCTTGACTAAAAAATATATTATTAAATCCTTTGAATATCTGAAATATGCTACTCTCTCTTTCGGATTAGGTCATTAGAAAAAAGAAAGTTTATATAATCAATCAATTTGTCCTTCTGAATGCGTCTTAAAAAGTAAAAAATCTAAAACATCAGAATCGTACATCAGAAATGCATCCTCTGTATGAATTTCCATATGAAAATACGCTCTTCGCCCCAAACCAGTTTGTGCCTTAGTGTGCCCAGAAGCACAAGTTACGCGTATGTAGAAATTATCTAATTTTTCTTGTATTTTTTCAATTGAAGCCATAGCAGACTTATATACTCTTGATTACATCATCAGTTACCGTTTTAATAAATTAACTATATTCACAGATTCCTTAAGTGTCCTAGAAAGTGCAGCTACCAATAGTTCTGGATCTATAAATTCCTACCTGATATTTATAATTAGAAATCGCCTGGCAGTCTTGAATAAACTTAAATGCGTGTTAACTTTTGCTTGGACCTCTGGTCATAAAGGTATATCAGGTAATGAAGCGGCAGACGTAGCAGCTAAAGTAGCAGCTAAGGATGCCACTCTCCTTAATCTCCCTTACCCGAAAAAAATATCATAACAACTGGAGGTAGTAGCTGCAATCCTGAAATATTTGAAGACTTAGATCATGTTCGCTGGCCCTGTCCTAGATTTGATACACATAGAATAGACCTAATAAGAGGTCTTTCAACAAATCTCAAGTGCTCTTCTCCATTTTTCTCATATAAAATCTTAGTAAATCCTTCATTTAAAATCGCTTCCCATATATTTACATTAAAAAAAGCAAATCTGAATATCTAAATTACAATCTAAGCTCGCTGGGTTGTCCTGGGTGGGGGAGGTCATTGAAAAACAGAGCCTCCAGCGCGTTCGCTTCAGATTCAGGGGACTTCACTTCATCCCGTCCATATTGACCAGGATCTTTTAAAACACACCCCCGGTTATTAAGTGATTTATTCAGCGAACGCTTCGCGCGTTCATACATTCGGCGAGAGACGTCTAGTTCTGAATCTTAGATTGCGTCGTAATACATCATGGAATTTTTGTATTGCGGCGGTACTGTATCCCATTATCGGAGCGGTTCTGCTTGCTCATTTCCATCTCGTTTCTTTTTTGCACGACGATCTGTCCGTGCCCGACGTCTGTCCCTAGACAAAATGTCTGTCGCGAAGAAAATTTTTCAGCAAATGCTGGCCGATAGAGTATGTCGTCCATCTGGAAACCCGTATGCATCGCCGATTCACCTGGTAAAAAAGTAGAATGGCGACTGGCGCATTTGTGGCGATTTGGCCGTTTAAATGCAGTCACCATCCCGGGAAGTTATTCGGTTCCTCACATGCATGATGTTTATACGTTTTTCGAAATGAGCAGATTTTCACTAAGCTTGACTTATTTATGGCGTATCACCTGATCCCGCTAGCTCCTCAACACATTCTGAAAACAGCTCTTTTGTACTATGTTAGGGTATCTGAGGTTTGGAATGGTGGCAAGTAGTAAGGGTAAGTTTGCATTTCTTCCAAACGTTAAGTGAACGGGTGAAAATCCGGTCCCTTCATGGATCATCGTGTGCAAATGCAATCATGCAAATGAACTTTAGGGTATCATGCTATTCAATTAAGTGATCAGCCATTGCGGTCCGAATCAAGTCTTTCACTGTCTCGTGTGCTCTTTCCACCGCTCTTTTGCTTTGAGGGTGGAATGTTGCGGTTTAGACGTGTTTAATTCTAAAAAGACTCTCAAAATTTTCAATTAAGTCTGAGACAAAATGTTGTCCCTGGTCCGTATAAATATAATAGTCGAAGAGCCCTTCAGTAATTAATTCGGATGTGGAATTTTTAAAGGGAATTAAAATCAGCTTTTTGCTAACATATGTTGAATCAACAGAATATACTCGTTCTTTCTAGCTATGACGGCAAAGGTCCGAAAATATCCATAGTGATTTTATCGTTGGGATTTCTTGGCGTATCGGGAATGATCGCTTAGGCTCTTTTTTTAACTGTTTGTAATTTTTGAATTTGACATATATGACATTTTCTATATAATCGATAGTTTCTAATTCCATGTTGACCCGTATCCCTAGTTCTCGTGCCCAGGCTATCTGTTTGTTTTCGCCGAAGTGTTGAGACATCATTAAGCCATGATATTCTCTAACGATCTGTTCGCGTTCAACGCAGGTTAGTTCCGTTTTTGCCTTAAAATATGTGTGAATTTTAAGATTCGGATATCTATAACTCAAGAAAAAAATTAGGATGTTGAGCTTGATTCGTTCCGTAGTTGTTATTGTTGGGTCGTCGAAATGTCGACGTAACATTATTATCAGCCATTGGTTTTAGTGAGCTAAACTGTCCCGAGATTCCGGGCTCAGCCTGCAAAACTTTTTGCGGGTTTGGAGTTTGAATATCGCGCCCCTCAGTTTCATCCATGATTTCGATTCAGGCAGTTCGGCTTCTAAGTCGATGTCAGACCCGTCGAGTGCTTACTGAGGGGTATCACGAGTGATAAGAAAGACGCGTGAGAGAGCGTCAGCCGATTTATTTTCGGAACCTTTTTTCTACTCTATCATATACTCGTATTACTCTAGAAGAAATCGCCATGGTATAAATCAAGAGGATAGATCTTTAACGTTGCATAACCATGTGAGTGCTAATGATCAGTAAAAGTTATAAATTCACGTCCAGGTATATACTGTTGAAGGCGTTTGACACTATTGCTGTTAGTTCCTTCTGAGTCGCTATATAATTCTGTTCATGATTATTCAAAACTTTTGAAATGCAGCAACAAATGTGCCCTTTTTGTGATAGGACTGCGCCTAGGCCAAAGTTTTAGGCGTCGGTTATTAGTGAGAATTGTTCAGTGTAATCAGGATAGCGTAAGACAGGTGCTTGGCACAGGGATGCTTTCAATTTTTCGAATGCTGCCTGGCATTTGTCTGTTCAAATGAATCCTTTAGAGATTTTTTTGAGTTCGGTTAAAGGTTTTGCGACAGTCGAATAGTTTTTTAAAATAAATTTTTTATAATATCCCGAAATAATAGATCTTATGCCTTCACGATGATTCATTTTGATAAAAAGAGATATTTCGGGTTTTCTCGTGTAAAAACTACGAATTGTTTTTCGACGTTTCGTGACCATTGCAGTTCACATCTTCAGGGCTGACCTGAAACTGAGGTATCAGGTCATGATGTTCTTAGGTATACTCTCTACGATGCCTGTGATTGGCCAGAGCACCCCACCGTGGGGACTGGTCGTACTCGATAGGCCAGTCAAGTCTTTTTTAAAAAATCCGTGAGAACGGAGAGCCAAATCGGATTGGTATTATATCCATTATACCTATTGATGTTATCAGGGTGTGTTAAGATTTCGATTGTTTCTCTATGTTTTCTTGGAAATTTGTTGTGTATTTTTGCAATGACTGTTGTTTCATCAAATAAAATGGTATGTCCTGTTTCGATATGATATTTCTCTAATATAGACTTTGCCACAAGTACAAGGGATTTTATATACTCCTGGATCACTGAGGGGTGCCTTTTTATCTTTAGGGTTACTTAGTAGTTGTCCTATTTTCGCAGGTTGCTTAAATATGGTTTGGATGTTGTGTTTGTTGAGAATTCTTCCTATTTGTTCTGTGACATCTTGTATGTAGGGTAGAGTGGTGGTGATTTTTCTGTCTCTTTCTTTCGTAGGTTGTGTTGACTTGCTTTTTTGAGTGTGTTTTCTTATTGCTTTATCAATTTGGTTTTTTTGTGTAATCGTTCTGTATTAGGATTTGCTTAACGTTTTGTAATTCCTTTTGTAAGTTATCTTTATCTGTCATGGAGACAGCTCTGCATACAAGGGAGTTGATGACCGATTGTTTTTGAGATATGTGATGGTGGCCGGAAGCATGTAGGTACCTGTTTGTATTTGTGGGTCTTCTGTAAACTTCATGTCTTAATTTGTTATCAGATTTTTTGTAAACTAATACGTCCAAGAAAGGCAATTCTCCGTTTTGTTCTATTTTCATGGTGAACTGGATATTAGGATGTAATTAATTCATAAAATCGAGAAACTTATTTAGTTCATCTCGTCCATGTCGCCAGATGACAAATCTGCCATCAACGTAACGGAACCAGAATTCTGGTTTAAGTTTGGCTTGGTTGAAGATTTTAGTTTCTAGATGTTCGATAAAGACATTGGCTATCACAGGTGATATTGGAGATCCCATTGCTGCCCCTGAGGTTTATTCGTAGAATTGGTTATCGAACGAGAAGTAAGTATTATTGAGACAGTTTTCTATCAAATGTACGAGCTCGGAAGGATAGTTTGTAAAATATTTAATAATATCAATTGTATCAGAGATTGGTACTTTCGTAAAGAGAGATACTATGTCGAAACTCACTATGATGTTTCAGGGTTGAATGTGAATCTGTTGTATCTTTTCTATAAAGTAAAATAAGTTTTGGACGTGAGTGATGGGGTTTCCTCTAAAAGAATTCAGTTTTGTAGCGAGGAAGCGTACTAGGTTATAAGTTGGTGAGTTTATTGAGCTGACGATCGGTCTGAGTGAAATGTTATCTTTGTAGATTTTTTGGAAGCCCGTAAAGTCTTGGAGAGATCGGATTAGTAGGTATCAATCTAGATATTGTTTGGCTGTCAAGTTTAGAGTTTTCGAGAAGGGTGTTTTTTACTGACTATTGTTCTCGTAGGGTTCTTTTTAAGTTTTGTGTAGGTATCGTCAGTTAGAAGGTCCATGATTTTGTTGTTATAGTCTTCTTTATTCATTATTATTATTGTGTTGCCTTTGCCTGCGGGTAATATTATAATATCTTTATTCCGATTCAGTTCTTTAATTGTGGGTTTTTCTCTTTTTTTTAAGTTTGAGAAAGGAACTTGAGCTTGGCGTAAAATTTTGGCCTTCCTACATCTTATATCATTCGCTTTGTCGGGTGAAAGAGTATATCAGGTGGATTCAAAATTGCTAATCATTTCTTCGTTAGATTAAAATTAACATTTTATAATAATCAGGAGAAAATATTTTTAATAAAGGTGAGGGAACGATTTTGGTTTTAGATCTACGTGAATATTATTAATGATTGAATATTAATTATCTAATAATAACCATTGTTATAAAGATAATAATATTATTATAATTATATAAATTCAAAGATATTTTGTGAAAAACATTTTAAAATCATTAGAAATTTGCATTTGTTTACTAAATAAGGTATTTTGTCTTATATGTTTACTGACAATATATACTGTAGTATATAGTATAGAGCAGTAAACATTTTGAATAAACGGGGGCATTTTCAGGAGTGGGGGAATCATAGACCCCGAACCGACGAACCGGTTCCCAATTCAGATTCTTCGGTTCCTCGGAACCGTCACACACAGTTGGAACTGTGGAACCGAGAACCAGTTCTCACGAAACATTACTCTCGTTCCCTGCACGGTTGCCAACTTAATGCTAGGGTTACTAGTTTAGTGAAGTAAAAGTATCTGTACTCGAAATGACTAACAATTTAAAAAAATTGACTTTGGAGGAGGAGGGCGATTGCTAATTTCAGAAAAGCGGCTCACCTAATTAAAGGCTGACCTCTAAAATTCAAATTCTGTTCATTGAAAACTCCCTGACTTTTTCGGGTTTTCCCCAACTATTACTAAATTTCTTAAAAGTATACGATACTTTGCCATGTGGTAAATCGGGTTTTACTCAAAATAAATTATAAAATATAACATATAACATATAATACAAAATAAATTTATTGTGCTAAATATCAATGTTATGCATGTGCACTATTTTAAGGTTATAATTAGTTTTCAGCTCTCTGTGATTCCGATAATGTAGGTCTCTGTCGTACTGATGCTCTCAGTAGCACTTGAGAATAATCATGGGAGGGAATTGTGACACACAGGACCAAAAAAAACGTCCATTATCATGTTCGCTATCATTCCCTAGATTTTGAAGACAAAATCTCTATTATTGTAGGAAAAAATCCGAGGGAATCTAATAATTGTAAAATCTTTACAACTTCCTAAGTATCACACACATTAATCAAATTTAGCAAAATAAAATTTTTCAGAATTAACTCACGAAAAAAGAATTCGGGGACATCCGTTCACATGTTCGCTATCATTACCCAAATTTGAAAATAAAATCTTTATCATTGTAGGAAAAAAGTCGAGGGAACTTAACACTGATAAAATCGATGATTTTCTAAGTATCACATGCCCTTAAATTTTTGGAAATAGTTGAGCTTTCGCAACCCTCTCTGAATATTATTCCTGAAAACATAACTACATTTATAAATATCATTAAAAATTAGAGATAACGTTACCATTTTAATTATAAATAATACTATAATTTTCGATAATTCTTTTGCACAATATGCGTCTACTCAGAACTGAAAATCCTTTGGCAAGAATCTATTTCCATACCAGAAAAATAGTTTTTCAAGTATCATTGTTCATCCACCCTTACCTCCAGCGAGGCTTCAATTGTTTAAACAATATGTTTCAATATCTGAGTTGCAGTAAAAATAAATATAGAATGAACGGGCACAAATAAAGTTTCCTTATTTGATATCCAAGGTTTCCATGTTTATCGAACGATTGTGAAAATTTCGAAAACTTGATTGGTGGAACTACAGAAGGGAGAGGGCTTGTATCCGTACCACCTGGCCTACACACATAAAATTATTTTTAACAAAAGTCGGATAGTGGTTAGTATATATACAAGTGCAAAATATTCAGAATCTATTCAGTCACAGTCTGAGAAATAATTTAAAATCCATTTCTCAGTGCCTGCAAGAAAATGAAGATTTTGGTCTTCATGCTACTCTTCACGTTCGGGATATTTCTGGCTTCTGCTCGTGAGTATAATACTATATACATGTAACCAAATTAATTACACATTAAAACCTCTTTAATCGAGATATCAACTACAGGGCGTCCCAGACTCAAGTCTCCGAACTTAGATAGCTGTAGAAAAATAAAAAAAATTCAAAGATTCCTTTTCGAAAAATCAGTTAAAGTTCTAAATTTTAAGTTGTAAAATATTCAGGAGGCTAACTTCACACATCCCCCGAAATTAAAATTTCTCAAATTTTCTTCTTGCATACGTACCCTCTTAGTTGGCCGGCTAGGAGTAAATCCAAATTTTGTGCTATCCTTCCGAAATTGAAATTTCTCAACATTTTTTTTTACACACGTTTGTAAGTCGTTTGTACTGTTTGTACATTCAATATTTTCGTTTGTACCCTCTCGGAGTTCCGGATAGGAAAAAATAAAAATTACGCATCATCCCTCTTGAAATAAAAATTTTTCCCAAAATTTGAATTTTGTTAGTGCTTATTTTTTGATCTATTTTTTGCAACAAAAAAAACCAACTAAAAGTGTTTTCCAAATTGTATTATTTTTTATCGCTAAATAAATTCACGGGGAAGGTTGTTTCTGGGAGAAATTATAGTAAGGATGAAGTTTTTAAGTATCAAGTAATTAATTTGAAGTTCTAAATCGTCTTTACAAGGTTCAATGTGGTTTTCCCACTTTTAGGAAGTTTTTGATCAGAAGAGGTATGAATGTATCACTTTAGGGTAGTTTTTGGAGAATGTATTACATATAATCGGAGAGCAAAAAAACAAGCAAAAAAAATATCAACTAACAGTGGTTTCTGACTACATGAAATCCGCTGAATGCACTAACGTGAAAGGGTAGTTTTTGGGGGAAATTATAGTTAGAGGGAAATTTTCAAGTTTCAAATTATTAACTTGCAGCTCTAAATCATCTTTACATTGTTTAAAGTTTCTTTTTACGTTTCTAGAACGATTTTTAACACAAGGGGTAGGTGTGCACGACTTAGGGGTAGTTTTTTGGAAAATGTAATGTATGTCATCAGAAAGCAAAAAAATGCAAATAAATCTACCCTTATCGTTTATCTCATTAGAATAATGGTTAGTATTTCATTTTTTAATAATGTGTTAGTATTCCTTTTTGGGTTATTAGTTTTATGGTTAGTTGAAGATTCACTAATTTTGTTAAAAAGCCATCCTTTTTTGTTGAAAATTCACCTATTTGGGTTAAAAATTACACTACTTTTGTAGAAAAGTTTCTTTTTGCTTAAAATTCATATATTGCTACTGAAAAGTTACCTGAAATCTTTTTTGGATGAAAATTAAAAAAAATTTTCCTAATTTGCCTTTTCGATTTAAGAATTCATCTGTTTTAGTAGAAATTTTTATATCTCTTGGATAAAAATACAAATTTTTGATTGAAAATTAACCTTCTTGCTTTAGGGTTCAGCTATTTTGTTTAAAAATTTTGGTTGAACCACTTTTTTTCGAAGATTCCTATTTTTAGTGGAAAATTCATCCCTTTGCTTGAAAGATGTAGCTATTTTGCAGGATATTGATATTCTTTAATTGAAAATTAAACTACGTAGATGAAAGTTGAAGTAATTTTCGAAAATTTTGTTTTTTGAATGAAGGTCGATAACAAAAAATTAGTTTGTAACGATAAATGTAATAGTTGATATTTTATCTAAGAATGATTTCAACTTAAATAGGAATAAATTCAGTTGACCAAAAATAAAATTTACAACAAAAGTGTTTAATATTCAACTAAGCAGTTTAAGTTTCCAACAAAAATATTAGTTTTTACCCAGAAGATTGATTTTATGTGAAAAAAGACCAATTTTTAACCCAAGCGTAGAGTTTTTTACTAGATGAATTCCGTACGAAAAATATGAAAATGAAATTGTCAATTAAAAAGAATAAAATTTTAACCAAAGATATTTAAATTTTTATATTGGTTTCTACTGATTCTATTCATATTTAAGCTAAACCCCAAAAAAAGAAAAAAGGGAATGTTTTTTTAAATAGGGGGAAAAAGATTAATTCTTTACAAGAGGGAAAATTTTTGAAAAATTGTTTACAAGGAATCAAATAACATGAAAAAAATTTATCTATTATTTAACATTAATACTTTGTAATTTTCTGTAGAATAAATACTAAATTTTATAAAAATTTGTAAATTTATTTAAAGCTGTAAATATTAATTTTTAAAAATACTATAGAAATGGAAAATATAATAAATCAGGAAGTCAAAAAAGAGAACCAGATTGCTTAACAGATTTGACTTTGTTAAAAACAATGAGATTGCAATTTCTTCGAACTGAAAAATAGCATACACACATTTATTTGTTACTATGTACCTATATAAGCCAAGTAAAACGCTAATTACCCTTCCTTGTTTTTTATTTCCTAATATTTAAAGCATCAAAAATTAAAACATTTTAATTTTAAGATGAATTTTCAACCAAGTAGATTAATATTTGATCAAAAAGAGAAATTTTCAACCCAAGCGTAGAGTTTTTAACGAAATGAATTCCGTACAAAAAATATAAGAATATAATTTTCAATAAAAAAAAAGTTCTAGACAAAAATATTCAAATTCTTATATTGGGTTCTATTATTCCTTCGTAATTGTTTGTTTAATTGATACTAACTTCATGAAAATGTGTTTCTATGTATCTATATAAGACAAGTCAAACGCACATTCGCCTTCCTTGTTTTTATTTCCTAATATTAAAAGTGTAATCAATTTGAAAATCGAGAATAAAATATTTCTTCATAACAAGAGTATACAACAATTTTAAAACGAGGCAAATAAATGACTAAATTATTATATCTGAGAAATGTGAATAAAATAAATCATATCTACTTTTATTTAATTTCTCAATGGACGAACATGAATTCGGCTCATTATGTTTAACTGCCTTAGAGATATCTTTATACAATCCAAGAGTATAAGATTTCTAACAGGCGCAAGGAACGATATTATGAATTTTTTTACAGTCTTTATTATTATTTTTTTTTAATATAAAAAAGATAATTTTTTAGAAAAATATTTTCTTGCTCAGCTGGAACCCTTATATAGATTTTATATCAACTCAAATTACAATGTGTGGATACAAATAAGGCAAAGAATTGGTTTCTTATAAAATTTTATTATTATAGGCAAAAATTTGAAGATATGCGTTATTTTCATACTTTTTGCACGAAAAACATCCTGTTATACAGGGTGGACACGCTGGGGCTTACATACATGGCGATTTGAATGCTACCCGAATTGCATAACAGCAGGACAGAAGCCATTATACAGGGGTATTTTCATATTTCGCCCCGTTAAAGTTTCATTCGGATTGGCCATTCCGTCAAGTCCCTGCATCTTCGGATCAAGTTTATGATAGTTTCCATAGTTGCGCTCGAAACTTCAAACGGATACAAGTGTCTTTGCTAATACCATTATAGAATAGCTGCTCAGTGACAAATACTATAAAATAGTAATAATATTCTGCGCTTCCAGTGGGCGAAGAGTGAATGGTGTTTAACGCTTATTTTTACTGCATAAAAAAGGTATGTTATGAATAGACAGGATATGTTTTAAATGAAGTGAGTGAAATATTACATGCGTAAACTTTAAATTGACATTGCCTATATTTACTGACAGCGACTAGGGCAAACACGTGAATCTGAGCATAACCGCTTGAAGTTCTGAACGCAACCGTGGAAACTCTCATAAACTCTATCCGAAGATACACGGACTTTGCCGAATGACCGATCCGAATGCAAATTTAAAGGCGCGAAATATGAAAATACCCCTGTATAATGGCTTCTCCCCTGCTATTGTGCAATTCGGGTAGCATTCAACTGGCTATGTGTGTAAGCCCCAGCGTGTCCACCCTGTATCTAATACGTATCAAAGTAGCTGCTCAAACCTACTAACCTGCATACATTTTCAAACACATGGCGTTTAGCTTTGTACAAATGTCTTTTTTCTATTCTTGGGAGAAAAAAGTCTTACATTTTATATATATTAAAATAGCTTATTTTAGTAAATTCGTTGAGATACTCTAATACAAATCAGACAGCAAAATACTTTTTCTCGCAAACAAATGTTAATTTTAAAATTTTTGTATTACATTTTTATAACAAGATTTTATAACAAATTTGTTGATCGTTTTGGTTAAACAACTCTTGCCTGTTCATTTTTTCACCTCTTATGCTGTTTTTCCACAAATCTAATTTTTAAATTTTTAATCTTATTTTTTACGCCTAAAATAAATTAATGGTACTCGTCCTATCTTTAAATTATTAGTAACAAATCTGTAGATATTTTTTGGTAGAAAAACTTTTGTATTTTCATTTTTTTTTGCACCTTGTGACGTTTTTCATTCATTTGTCTGCTTGAAAATGGAACTACTTTGTTGAAAATTTATTTGATTTGCCTAAAAACTTGTTTTTTTAACTGAAAATTATTTTATTCTATTTTTGGATGTAAATTTATCTTTTATAATTGAATATTCATCCATTTTATTCAAAATTTGTCTTGTTTTTGTAAAAATCTAGTTTTGACGATTAGAAATTCATTCATTTGCTTGAAATTTACCCTTTTAAAGAGAATATTACTTTTTTAAACTAAAGATTTAACTAAATTGTTTGTAGAACCTTTATTGATAGACGTTTAATGTAGTTGGCAGAGAATTAATTTTGTTGTTGTTAAAAATCTAACTGTTTTTTAAAAATTAATCTTATGGGATAAAAATCTTATTTCTCTAGTTAATAGATAATCTATTCCATTTTTAATTAAAAATGTATATTTTTCAGTAGAAAATACATCCAGTTTGTTAAAAATTTGTTCTTTTTCGGTAGAAAATTAAACTTTTTGGTAGAATATTGATCTATTTGGTTTAAAATGTACTTTCTTAGTTGAAAATTAGTTGTTTATTAAAAATTAATTTGTTTACATAAAAATTGAACTATATTTGTAGTCAAAATTTCTTTATAGGCATTTCATCTTTTTGGTAGAACAGTCCTTTGTATGGTTAAAAATTTAACTATTTTCTTGAGAATTAATTTTATTGTCCTGAAAACTTATTTCTTGAACTGAAAATTATGCCATTTAATTTGTTTGCTCTAAAATTAACGTTTTTACTTAAAAATTCGTCTATTTAAAAAAAATCATTTTCGTGGTTAAAAATTCATTTATTTGGTTGAAATTTTCCTTTTTTAAGTGAAAATTAATTTTTTAACCTAAAGATATAACTAAATTTTTTCTAGAATTTTTTGTAGTAGACATTTAATGTGGTTGACTGAGAATTCGTTTTTTTGTTTTCTTAAAAATGTAACTGTTTTGTTGAAAATTGACCTATTTGAAAACAAAACTTATTTCTCTAAATGAAAATCAATCTATTCTATTTTTTTGAAAAATTTATCTTTTTTAGTAGAAAATTCATCTTTTTGGCAGAATATTATTTTTTTTCCTTTAAAATTTTTTTTCCTTTTTTTTCCTTTTTCTGTCTCCCATGCTTAAGACATGCTACGCACAAATGAACAAATACTCAAAAAAACATCAAACTCTTAGAGGAAATTAGCATGCGCTAAAAATTAAAATCTTTGAAATTCAAATTTGGTCTATAACCAAAACAATTACAAATTTTCGACGACCTGGGTGCGCCGGATCGTGCACCAGGTCATTTAAAACGTCATCTACGAGAACTTTTTTGAAATTTAAATTCTGTGTAAAATCAAAACAATTACAATTAGTCCACGGCCCGGGTGCGCAGGATCGTGAACCGGGTAGTCTAACACGTTTTCTGCATGAACTTTTTAAAAATTAAGTTTTTCCAAAACCTACAATAGCTACCAATGGTGAGGCGATGACTCAAGTACGCCGGATCGAGCGCTAGGTCATTTACATAAAACTTCATCGCCGAGAATTCTTTAAAATTTAAATTGTGTCACTAACCAAAACAATTACAAATGGTGAGACGACGGTCTGGGTGCGCCGAATCGCGCACGAGGTCCTTTCAAACGTCACCTAAGAGAACTTTTTTAAACTTTAAATTTTGTTCATTACAAAAACAATTACAAATGGTTAGTCGACGACTCGGGTGCGCCGGATCGTCCACAAGGTGATTTAAAACGTCATCTACGAGAACTCTTTGAAATTTAAATTTGGTCAATATCCAAAACAATTAAAAATTGTGAGTTGACGACTCGGGTGAGCAGGATCGCGAACCAGGTAGTTTAATTAAGATTGCGGGTAAACATTAACCCAATCTTGAGCCACGCTTAGCACACGCTTAGCTCACGCTCACCCATGCCTACGCTCACCCACACTTACTCACCATTGATAGTTATTTTGGGTGTTTGAAAAATTTGAATTTTGATAAAGTTCTTGTAGAATACGTCTTAAGCTACCTGATGCACGATCCTGCGCACCTGGGTCGTCAAACCAACATTTGTAATTTTTTTGGTTATGGAACAAATTTAAATTTCAAAAAAGTTCTCCCATATAACATTTTAGATGACCATTCAGTCGTGGCCCATGCTCAGGGCCAGATACTACCAAGTGCATTGCCATATTTGAACCATGCAAACTTTTTTTACGCGGGTATAGTATCTTGGAAAATCGAATACAGTTATGTTAATAATGTTTCCAGTCAACAATTTTGCAATGTCCAATAAAAGAGTATTTCTTCCTAAAATTCTGCTGAAAAATTGATTGGATAATGTTGCTTTTGGAAGATTTCGTAAAGTCCAATGAAAGAAACTATTTATGCACAAATCATTTCTAAAAGGTTTTTTGTAAAAAATTAATTTTCGTGGTTGAAAATTACATTTGTTAAGGTGCAAAAAATTTTTTTTAATTAAAAGTTTAGCTAATTCTTTTGTCTTTTTTTTTTTTTTTAGAAATTTTTTTCTTAGTAGAAAATTCATCTATTTTGCTGACAATTTGTTCTTTTTTGGTATAAAATTAAACTTTTTCGTTGAAAATTCAACTATCAGGTTAAAAAGTCAATTAAAAATAATAATATTTGGTTAAAAATTCATGTACAACTTAGTTACAAATTATTATATTCTTGCGAAATATTATTTTTTGTGGTCAAAATTATATTTATTTGTTCGAAAGTACAAGGTTACTTATATATTTTACATGGACGATCTTAAGATCTATACTAAAAACAAAAAGCAACTACATCTAGCTCAAGGGATTGTCGAACGATATACGAAGGAAATTGTAATGGAACTTGGGTTAGACAAATGAGCCAAGGTTTATTTGAAGCGATAATGGCATCCCTGAAGACTCTGAGCTCGTCGATAGAAGCCCTATATGACACCTTTGCGCTGGAGAGACTTATACATACCTGGGTGCGCCACAGAGTCACATTCAGGATGTGGCATTTATAAAGGATACTCTTCGAAGCAGATACAAACGTCCCATCCGACAGATTTATCTTCCGCACTATCGTCGAGAAACAAAGTATCTGCAACGAACATGCTTGCCGTCCCGGTAGAACTCTATTCATTTGGAGTAGTTCCATGGACGAAGAACGAGCTCAGAGCCCTTGATATCGGGACAAGAAATGTTATGCACATGAACAAAAGCATGCATCTTAAGTCTTCTGTTCCGCGACTGTACATCTCACGCCGTCAAGGTGGTTGCGGAATATTGAATCTTGAATGTCTTTACAACAGGATTATTCTGGGTACAGCACATAGAGTTGCAAATGGAAGAGACCCTCTTCTTAAAATGGTCAGGAATCACGAAGAAGTGGGCAAAAAAGCATTTCTGTACAAAGCAGCGGAGGAGGCTGCTGAAGCACTCGGACTTGACTTCAGTATTAGGGGTGAACAAAATGCATCAAATCTTATCTATCTCGAGTACTCACTCCTGAAAGCCCGGATTAAGAAAGCACAAGAAAAAAACTTTCGTGAACAGCTCCTCGATAAGAGGATGCACGGTATCTTCCACAGAAATGTGAATGATCAGTCAATGTCTTGTGAGCTAACGTTTGCTTTCCTTAAATGGCTCGGATTGAAGTCTGGTACAGAGGGTTTCATTTTTGCATGCCAAGACGGTGTCATTTCCACCTTAACATAGCGTCGCCACATTTTGAGCCAAGACATTCCCGATGATAGCTGCAGGGCGTGCCATGCACACCCCGAGCATTTATCTCACATACTATCTAGTTGTCCAACTCGCGCGGGAACGACCTACATTCAAAGGCGCAATGCGGCACTAATATTAACATTAATATTAGGCATTAACCTTAATATCGCTCCTCTAAATGCTTCTAGGGAAATTGAGTCAATTGTCGAGAATGGGAAGTGCCGCATATAGTGGAACTTTATATTCTCGACAATTGTTTCTGTTGCTCACTCGAGGCCTGACATGGTTCTTCTTGACTTCGAGAAGCGAACCATGTTCGTTATCGAATTTTCGGCAGCAGCTGACAAAAACATCATAGCCAACGCGAATGAAAAGAAAGAGATGTATAGAGACCTTATAAGGGAGTTGCAACGATTGTACCTAGAATATTCTCTTAAACTAACCGTCCTTATCATCGGCGCTCTTGGAGGTACCAAGCTTTCACTCGTTAATAGCCTGAAAAGCATCCCTGCCTGTCATCAATATACTAAAACACTTGCGGGAAAGATGCAGAAGGCGGTAGTCCTTGGGTCGCTCCGTGTTCTCAGGGTGCACGAAACTTTTGCCGGATCTTCGTATTGATTCCGTTACAGACTGTAACCACCTATCTCACGCTCGTAAGATGTGGTTGTGGCTGAAATTTTACCGCGATTTCGCTGGGAGTGGGTGCAATTTTTCTGATTAGTACCCGCTTCCGACGAAATCCTGCGGTTGTCCTTATGAC
>NC_046663.1:2272022-2293445 GCF_010883055.1 Belonocnema kinseyi | reverse complement strand
TTTTATTTTGATATAATATTAATCTTTGTGGTTAACATTTTATTCCTTTGGTTGAATATTAAATTGTTTTATTGAAAATTAATTTTAGTCATTAAAAATGTATCCTTTTCTTTTTTTGTTGATTTTTTTAAATAAATCTTTATTTAGTTCGGTTAGAAGATTATCTTTTTGGTTGAGAATTTAACTATTACATTAAAAAGTTTCTTTATTTTGTTAAAAATATATTTTCCTAACTCAGAACGGAATTTAGTTCTATTTATTTGTAAAAATTTAACTTTTATAGTTGAAAATCATCTATTTTGTTGAAAATTTCTCTTTTTGGTAGAAATTTCATCTACTGGGTTAAAAATTCAACTGTCTGTTTGAAATTTTGTTATTGAACATGCATGATTTAAATAAATAAGTTCAGTTATTTGTTGGAAAATTGAAACAACTTTGTTGAAAATTCGTTGTTTTTTTCTTGAAAATTAATTTTGTACTCCTTCTAAAAATATAGCTATCCCATTTTTCCTAGAGAATTGTAGAAACTTAAGTTTTTGATTAAAACTCATTGATATGGAATGAAGAGATTCATTTATATAGATATTTTTAATTGAGAAATTTAATTGCGTGTGTGACAGTTTAACTAATTATTGAAAATTTGTTTTTTAAAATAAAGTTTTATCTCTTGGGTTGAGAATTTCATTATTTTGTTGAGATTTTTTTTTTTTGCTAAAGATTGTCATTTTTTGGTTTTTCTTTCATGTTTGAAAACTTTTTATTTATTCAAAAAAGTCATTTGGGTTTTTAAATGTATTTGTTTTGAAACGAAATCTCATTTCTTTTGTTTCAAATAGGAATCACACTTTTTAGTGAGAAATTTAATTACTTTTTGGAAAATTCTAACCTTTTTTAATTTCTATATGCAGTCCTAAATAAGCTAATACGTTGTTTCTAAGCAAATAGTGGTTTCTCGCTATTAAATTGGGAAATATATTAACTAATGGAATAAGTAGTTCCTCATTAATCATCAGTGGCCCACTTTTTGCTAATTAAACCTGTCAAAATTCACTAGTAATTAGTTAGGTTTCAACAACTTTGATTCACAGAATCAATGAAGTATATTTTAAATAAGAAAAAATGTATTTGATAAAAATAAACTTCTTTGTGTTTTTTAAGTTGGAGACAATTTCAGTAGAGTTAAAAATGTTACACCATCGCTTTATTTAATTGAACTTTTTTATATGTCACGTCTTCTATTTTTAAAACATTTTTAATATTATTATTTACTGTCCTCAGTTTTATTTATTTGCATCAAGCATTTAGTGGCTTTCTACTCTTGAATGAGGAAATATCTCGATTAATCGAATTACACTAAACTCTCGCTTTTAGTGAAGTGTCGGGGATTGTCTTCAAATGGCCTTGGACTGATTTCGGGGGGAGAGAAACGTAACCAATAAGGGCTACCTAAATCGTTTTCAATTGGAAGATATATATAAGGCCGCAACTGCTCTCGCCCAACTTCCCTGACAAACTGTGCGGGCCAGAAGTTCTAGGAAGACTGAGAACGGGTTGACTGAAAGCGAGAGTTTGGTGTAGTAATTTTCATCTAGTCTTTAGCGGCTCACGTTTCATTTATCGAAGCTGTATAATTTTATTAGTAGTCGATTAGGTTTTATTAATTTCGATTCAAAGAGACTTTAAAGTATCTTTTCAATTAGAAAAATGCTATAGAATTAGAATAGCTTTGTTTAGTCATTCAAGTTCATAGTTATTCAAGCTAGTGCCCATTTAAGGTGAATAATTTTTAGTAAGTTTGCTAAATAATTAAAATTTTCTACAAAAAATAACCTACTGGATTTTGAATAATAATTAAGAACTACACGCTTATGAGATTTGTTGAAAATTTTTTTTAACCAAAAATCCCTATACTTCTTTTTATAGAATCAGCCATTCAGCCACCAACACAGGCAGAGCGATTTGCGGCAATACGTACAGCAGGTAATTTAAAAATACATTTACAGGTATATACAATAATTATAATTTAAAGTGATTAATAATAATTTCAAAGTATTTTCAACTTATTTTCAATTGTTTAAACGATAATTATTTGCTTAAACCATTTTAACAAGCTTTTAAACAATTTTAAAAGGTTTTTTTAAAGAAATTATGATGTTTCTTGAAAATATTTGCTATGTTCTTTTTTTATTTTGAATATAGAATTATAGGAGACAATTGGAAAATATTTACCAACATTTCAAAGAATAATTGAAAAAAAAGATTTTCTAAAAAGGTTTTACAAAATTGTTGAAAATTATTCTGGAAGATTTTAAGGCATTTAGTTAAATACACTTCTATAAATATTGAATAAAATTTAATTTTTAGCCATTTAGAATTTAATCTTAATCCTTTCATTAAAGCATATCAATGGCTTGCCCCCCCCCCCCTCCAATAATTATAAATACAGCTCTTATTGATAAAATAACAAAATGAAACTGAGCAAATACATAATGAATATCCTGTAAAATAATATCGACTGATGAATTAGCGAATGTTACTCCATTTATTCGACCAATATAAAATAAGAAAAAACTCCTAAATCTCATATAATTGATAAATTAAATTTGATTTTTGTTTTTCATTTTGTGAAACAAATAAAAAATAGGAAAAAGTCTGATTATCTGTAATGATACTGTAAAGGTTCAGAAGTCTTAAAAACATGTTAAATTATGTTAAATTTAAGAAAATTTCAACAAGTTCCTTGGTAATTAAAGGAGTGAATTTTTAAAAAAATTATTTTTGCACAAATTCTCATAGCGCGCTGCGCGCGCTGCTAGTAAGTTTGAGTGCGCCTAGCACGCACGACTGTTGGTTCTCGCGCTTCGCGCTCGATAATATATTCACCTCGCGTCCCGCGCTCGGTCTTTGTATATTCCTTACACTTGTGCACAGATTTTTTTAAACTGAAAGTCAAAACATCGACAACAGTAATTTGCTGATAGTGACTTCTTTTTTGTTAAAGCTCCTTCGGCTTTAACGAATACGTAATTTTATTGACTCCATTGAAAAAATGCGCATTCTTTAAAAAAATTTGTTATTAAGAATTTTACTGAAAATTCTTCCGCTTTTTGAAAAACTGAATTTATTCATTTCCAATTTTATTTTTACGATTTAAACGTAGCACAATCGGTCTACACATCAGACTTACCTTTTTTAGACTTCTAAATTAAATCCCTACCGCAGTAAACCACAAAACTTCCATTAACGAGGGTCAAAAAAAAAATTTCGTCCACAGATGCCCGAATAATGCATTTGTTTATTCAATTTTTTTTTAAAATCATAAAATTTGTCAACTCATTATGAACGTTGCCGAATTTATTATGAAGATCCCAATTATAAGTCTGATATCGAACCAAAAGAGAACTTTTCCGTTGACAGATGCCCCAATAATGCATTTGTTTATTAAATTTGTTTTAAAAAATCATAAAATTGATAGAAAAATTATGGATTTTGCTGGAATTGTTATGAAGTTCACAACTGAAAAGACTGCCATTGAAAAAACCAAATTTTTCTTTCGACAAACGCCCGAATAATGCAAGTACATTGAATTTGTTTATAATATAAAAATTTATAATCAGAAGAGAAATTTTTAACATTATTTGTTTTGATTCCAATTTCTTGCAACATAACTTGAAAAAACGTGTTTTTATGTTAAATCGTAGACATTTTTTTTTCAAAAATAATTTGTTGATAACAAATTTTTTTTTTATATTCTCTAATTTTTGAATATCTTTAACTAATGATATTTTATGCCCCTTAAGCGATTTCAATCATTATCCTCTTATTGACGAGCACCAGGAACGTCAAATAGAAAAAGGCAATTTTTTCATCATATTTGTTTATTTATAAAAAAATTGAAAACCTAATTCAAAAATCGCGGACGGCCGCATATTAGTGATGGGCGAACCTCACCGAGTCCGTGAAGTATCGAGTGCAAAAGTACTCGATACTTCGACCTTCGATTCGACTCTTCGCAAGTCGATGCATCGGTGTATCGATATTTTTCTCGATGGGATCGAATTTTGATCCGCTATATATTTTGTATGTGTGAGGCTGTGAGACCGTGAGTGACTTGTTTTGTAATTAAAGCAAAGGCGACATGCGCGTCTAAACAATGGCAACTTGCAAATGTAATTGTTCAATTATTTAAAAAAATTACTTGAACAAGAAAAGTATTTAGTGATTTAAAACGTTATTTTTTATAAATTCATGTTTTGATATTCGGACAGAATATAACCTCAAATTATAACCACTTTCATGCGAATGTCTAAAAAATTCAATTCTTTTTTTGAAAAAGAGTTTGTAGTAACTTTAAAATTGCGTAATTTAAATTACTAATATATAGATTCAATATTTAATAAATTGTATGCAAAATACTTATTTTTCTTTCAGTAACCTTTTGCTGAAAATTGTTGCCAGACGTCCGAGTATAGCCGGTTTGAGCTATTGAGCATGCGCTGATCCAACAGTATCGATACTTTGGTATCGATACTTTTTCGACCGATTTTTGAACTCGGATCGGATCGACAGTATTTAAACCATCGAGTATCAAGAATCGATACTTTTTCTCAGGATCGAAAAACTTTTTTTTAATGCTTGCAAACGTGCATTTTAACAATCATGTAAATAATGAAACTCATTTATAAATGCTTCTAGAAATTGTTGACGATTGCATTTTGCTATCATGCAATAAACTTTTTCACATTTTAATGGGATGAGAAAAATTATAAAAAGATTTCGTTGAAACTATGAAATAATATTTTTCATATTTTCAAAACATTTCGGAATATTCAAGGCAATTTTTTAGAATGCGACATATGGTGAAAAAAAGTTGGAAGAATTTCCACGTATGAAAATTTCCGCAATATTTCTTTGAAACATTTTTTCGCAGAACTCCTCTTTTTTAATTTATTCTATGAAATTAATATGAAAAAATTTGATTTCACTCCGGAAGACGTGAGGTAGAATGACTGAAGAAAAGATTGTAGCTTTTTATGCATATCGAGAAATATTAATAACTTAGTCTCTAATAGCATTTTTAAAAGTATGTTTCCTTGTACTTATACGTTAATTTTAGTATTCGCTATTTTTTCAGCCGATACAATAATTAATTTTATGCTTACGTTTTCTTTTTGCAGAATTATCTGCTCCACGCAAACATGATACAGACGCAGACAATGCTCACCCAATGATTGATATTTATAATATTAAACATTGCGCAACTTTAGAAAATGCACCCAAAGAAATGTATATAACAGTAGAGTATTGCTACGTCGGACTAGATGATAACCACCATCACGTTCTTGGAGTATACCTACCATATAACCCTAAGTTGGTGCCATTCATGGCTCGTCGACCGGATCTTAAAAATGAATTTGGAATTGTTAAACTAAAGTTAGAAAGCAACGTTGCCAGAGAGATTGTAGCAGTAACATCGACTCAGGATTCTGCGTATCATCATTACCACAAGCAGAGCAAGCGGGAAAACGTTGTTCGTGCCAGGTTTCATTAAAGAGATATGTTGCTGTGCTCGGTAGAGAGGCCATCACTTGGTCGAAATTTGTTTCACACTACCGACATAAATGAAATGTACGAGAAAACACTCAGTCTCAAAACTTGTGTGACCTAAATACATTATTGCAAAATATAAACGAAATCTTTTTCTTGAAATAGTGTCAACAAAATTTATCTTCACTTAAGCAAATGTTCGCACAAAAAGAGGTGACAGTTTAAAGGCTCAAGCACAATCCGTCAGATCGGAAGGTTACGTCTCAACACAAAAACGAAACGGCTGTGAATCAGGCTTTATGTAAGAGTGTGAATCCGCCTTCAAGTTTTAGGGGGGTGGGGGTACTGGAGTGAGTGAGTGTGTGTCGGCCACCGGAACTGCCCAGGCTCTAGGCAGTCGTCATCGTCTTTCATCGGGTTCGTCTCGTTCAAGAAAGTGTCGTATCTACACGAAAAACAATCCGGGCGAAGGGAGGTACAAAATATTAAATACAAATAGATAAAACTATAGAGTGATCCAACTCTAGCCCCAAGTCCGCAGAAAAAATGTTGTCTCAATGCTGGTACGTCAGGAGTCCGCTAGGCGAATCAAGCTGGTCCCAAGAAAATTGAACTTCCGTAGTTCCATTTTCAAACCGATAGATGTGCCTTTCCTTTTGTGTGTTTTAATAAACTAAGGTTTTCTCTTTCAAAAAGCTTTTCCCTTGAAATCAGTCTTGTGATTTTACGATCTAAATCATCAACAAATTTAGCCTTAAAAATAATACACGTGGTTTTAAAACCAATTAAAATAGAAAGTCCAGTGATCAATCCTAAAACCTTAGAACTAAATTGCCAAGCCAAATAGGGCAAAGCAACTAGTGAATCAAAACACAAATTTTCACGTTAGGGTCACAATTTTATATTTCTGTTTCCATTTGTCTTAATGTATTTAAAATGCTATAAAAAATGTAAAAACAAAGTATTATTTCAGGGCTACTTTCAGGTATTACAATAAGATACGCGGGAAGAATAGGCTCAAGTGGTAATGTATGATCGAAAGAATGGGAATAATCACCGTGTCCATATCATGAAACACTGTTTTGGAGTCATGTCCAAGGTGTCTCAGGTATTATGTCCGTATTATGAAACGGGTAAATAAATCCGACAAATTATCAACCTTTCCACTCTTTGTCTTTTATTGATCTTTTTATGAATAACAAATATAAATACTTAAATAAATATATCATAAATTTATAACGATACAAGTTATAAAGTAAATTAGTTACAAAGTTTGCACTGCATTTAAACTAAACTAGAAAATTATGGAGCTCACCAAACCATTTCAACTACCCTTCTTCCAGGGGATAAACTACCCCCAGAGTAATGATTATTAGTTGAGGAGAACCTACTAACAATAAATTCTAATTATAGTTTAAAGTTATGAAAATTTCCTCACATACCAGAGACAACGATTTTGCGCCACTGCTGCTACAAATCATAATGGAAATTGGTCATGATCTTGGCTATTTAACTTTGATATTGACCAGTTTTGTTTGTTTTTATGTTTATCGTATATTTTTACTATTGTGTTCACAGTCAATAATCAAAGAAGCTCATTACATACTGTTCAAAGAACAACACTCTCCAATCACGCTCTATCAACATCAGTATTTGAGACCATTCATGATTTCTGTCACAGGGAGTACATGCATACAAATTTATTTATTTCCTGAATTCAAAGTTTTCAAACATATTACACTGTTATAAGTATTCGAAGATATTATGGTACGTATGTAGAACAGTAGTGATAATCTTCAAAGAACTGTTTCAAACACAGTGATTTTTTACACCAAGAACAGTGGATTACAGCTGCGTTAGTACATCCCTCTATTTCTATTACTCTATTACTTTTCCCCAAAGGCGAAATCAACTGGATTATCAAACTTTTCGGGTCTTTCTTCGATATAGCCACTCTTATACCAAGAGTATTTAAACAAATTAATGTATCGTGGAGACGAAAGTTGGTTATGTGCGAGAGATTGTAGTTTAATAATATTGTTTCTCAAATATAAATTTCAATCTCCATTCATCAAAAGAACTGTATCTGAAAATTGCCTCACGTAAGTTTTCCATATTCTAAAACCAAAAACCTCAATTGATTGTATTTTTCCCGTTGTAGCACTTGAAATTTTTTTTTTAACTAAATTTTTTCAGACGGCAAACTCGATGCTACCGCTTCAGGACAGTGACCATTCCAAGAGTCGAGTAGTAAGACACCGTTTTCTTCAACGTTTGGAAAAAATACTTCAAGTAGCCATGTTCGGAAGTGTGCTGCAAAAAGAAAGTTATTTGTTGCAGGAAAGTTTCAGTCATTTACAAATAATTAATATGAAGTATTTCTGCAACCATATTCTCACCAGTAGGTAATTTTCCAGATTTTGAAGCCCGTAAATGTATGTTACTTGGACGAAATTGATTTTCTTCAACAACTGATCTAAATCCAACACTCGATTCTTTGATAACGATAAATAGAGGAGTTAGCAGTCTTACATCTGCTGATATTAATGGCTGAATCGCATAGCTATCGATCGTCGAACTGATTGAACCAAACATTGGACCTGTTTCTCTCCTTCCACTGCCAATGTCCGACCAGAGTGTATCTCCAAATGAAATCCACTTTCGTCCGAGTTATAAACATTTTTAATCCCATATTTTTCAATTTCTGTTTTGACTTCATCAATAGACTTTGTAGCTTTCTCATGAATATCCTTTGCCCCTTCTATAATTTTTTTTGTAACAAATTTATTGACTTTTCGTTACACAATTCTGGGTGCCTTTTTTAAATTGAGTAACCATTTCGGTGAGGCTGTAAACCTGAGATCTTCATGCCCAATTTCTTTTTGAGCCTGTAGAGCCCATTTTCTTAAATCTTTATCATGGAGAATCAAACCAGCCTCGATTGCTACCTTGAACTTTTCTTAAGTGAACTGACAAATTCTCGCAATTTTCTCTCTGTATTTACTACCTTTGTGCCCTCTACTTGCCCAACGATGAAGCTGGGAAAGCGATTTCACTTTTTTAAATCTGTGTTTAACAGTATCAATGCTAAAATTCTTTTTTTTCAGTACGCCAGTACTCTACGGCTCTGCGTTTATACCCGAAATCAAGTTCTTCTTCGTCTTTTGTGCATTCTTCTGTTGGTTGTTCCGGAGGATCTTGTAAATGATGGAGATGCTGGTCTTCGATTATCCGAGCATTGATATCTTTAAATTGTTCTTGAAAATCGAGAGACTTCCATTTTTACATCGATGCTGTATAGGTCGTTCAGGGCATCAAGAAGCACAATTTTTATTTGATTTGATCATTCTTTTTCAGCTTCATTCAATTCAGAGTTATCAATGCATGAGGCTTGGAAGGTTGTCAAAAGCAAGTTAATCACGTTTATAGGATTCACCTTCATCTTTATCCTGAAATTCAATTAAAGGAAAAGATAGATTCAAGTATCACATGCAAGCCAATCGTAAATTGTTTTAAAATAAATTTTTCTTTCATTTAATGGCAATTGCCTGTTCAAAGTATAAAACCTTTTTCCATAGATTATATGGTATATCGAAAGTGGGAGTAAATAATTTCGCCCCTACGTGAGAAAACGCTTCATGACAATTCTGTAAAAGTTCAATGGGAATTGTATGTAAACGATATTAAAGTTGTAATTCATGAAGAAAAATAAATGAAATTATTTTTCACAGACTTATTTCTTTGTAATTGGGAACAAGGTAATTTAGCCTAATTGCTACATAAATAAGCAATCATTTCTATTTTAATAAGAATGAATCGCTACGTAATAATATAAAAATTTTCCTATTTTTGTATATCAGTCAAGATAATCAAAGGAAATTTGTAATACATCGCACTGATTTTGAAATTTAATATAAAATCAATATAAAATCAATCAATCGGTAATTTCGAACTGGGAATGTTTCCTTATCAGGCGAGCAGTCAGGCCTGAATAAACAAAAGCGGAGCAGGCCATTATGAGTTAGTTGACACCCACCATCAATCCCGAAATCGGGGCTATAGAAGATTTGCACTGTATTTGCATGTTGTACTTACTACAGTCACAAAATAAGTTAATAACTGATTTGCTTACATCAAACGTAATGTAATGAAAGGAAAAAAATTGAAATTTGACGGAAATTTTTGTAACAAAAATGTTTTTAATACGCATAACAACACAATACATATAACTAGTTTTCAAATTTATATTATAACTCAAAATATAATTACCATTTGTTGGGTAATAAGCAAACATCCTTAATATATTAAGTACAATAAAACGCTTTAACAGAATTAATAATTAATTAAATAATGTAACTATTTATAATTAATACCCTGACTACTACAGGTCGACTGAACAGCTATAAATTAAATTTTGTAATTAAAAAGTCAAATATCTCAAAATATAATAAATTGATTAAAAATTCATGAAGAAAGCGGTTGAGCTTTATTTAGCCAATTTATTCTACAATTTTTAGAATGAACGTAACAAATTAATCATCTCTACGAATCATTAATAAATCACAATTTCTTTGACAATTTTCCTGGAACTTTATCTTTGCATAATTTTTAAGTTTCAAAAGAATTTTAGGATTCTACAAAAAAAGTTTTTAATCCACAACATACAATAACAAAAATGTGCCAGTTAAAAATGTTTGAAGACAGTTTATCAAGAGTTCTGATCAAAATTTTGAACTCCAGCCACGCCCTCCCCCACTTATTGCGAAAAGTCAATTTCAAACTCAATATTAAAATTTTCAAACAAAAAGTTAAAATTGTTTAATTTTAAATCCAAAAATATTTATTTTAATTGCAAAAGATGACCTTTCTAACATAAAAGATTATTTTTCCTCCAAAACACGAAATTTCAACAAGTTAAAATTGCACGAACAAAAGCGAACTTTTGAGTTGATTAAATACTCAACATAAACTATCAATTTTCAACAATAGAGATTAATTTTGTAACCTAAAGGAAGAACTTTCACCAAAATACATGAATTTCCACCAAAATAGTTAAATTTTCAAACAAGAATAATGAATTTTTAATCAAAGTGATTAATTTTCTACCAACAAAAATGGTTGAAACCTTAATCAAAAAGATATATTTTCAACCAACAAAATTAATTTCTTAACCTAAAATAAAAGGAGGTTTGAACAGAATATTTACATTTATAAAAATATATTAGATTTTTCACAAAAAAGGAAATTATCTACAAAGCCGTTACAATTTTTATTCAAAAACATAATTTTTTAACAAAAAATATAGTTTTCAAAAAAATATTTGAAATTACTTCCAAACTGTTGAAATATTACGAAAAAGATTATACTTTCTACCGAAAATATAAATTTTCCAAAAAGAAAGTTAATTTTCAACCAAGTTATTAAAGCTATAGCCTAAAGATGTAATTTTCTGCAAAGCAATTCAAGTTCTAACACAAAAATATGAATTTTCAACTTGAAAAATGAATCTTAAATACAAAAAAAACATTTTTGTAATACATGTTTTGTAATATATATTATGTATTATCGTATATTTATCGTTTAAAAAAATCGTTTTCTTTTGGTTGGAAATTCATCATCGGCATATTTTTTTAAAACAATTGTTTTGTTTTCGTTAAAGATTTTAAGTTGAAAAATTTATATCTTTGTGTTGAAAATAGAATCGGTTTACAGTAAATTACATTTTTAGGCTTTAACTTAAAAAATTTGGTTAAAAATGCACTTATTTTGAACATTCGTATTTTTTCTTGAAAGTAAAATCATTTTTATAAAATTTCAACTGTTTGCAATAAAATTAAAATATATTTTCGAGAATTAAGTTTATTGTTAAAAACGGTGAGAATGATCATTTATTTACTAAAAGAAAATTAACACCTACCTTTGGTACTGCATCTCCCGGACCTTAATATCCATGCAAAAATTCTCTATAAGTATGTTGGGCGCCGGGCTTTCCTTAGCCACTCAAAAACATCAAAAATTCAAAATACAAACAAGCCAAAGCAAACTTTCACAATTTAAAAATTCTACAGCAAAATTGAACAAGCGCAAAATTAGACAACAAAACTCAATTTTAAATCTAAATTTTCGTTAGATGCAGTATACAGAAACAAAATTACGCTAGCTTAGCCCTGAAAATCTAGTTAATGGTAGAGGGGGCGGTCTATGGTAAAATTAAAAGAAATCCATGAACCTAAACAAAATGAGATCAGGCAAGATTGAATATAACAAGGAACACATGGTTTATTAACTCTCAATACAACTCAGTTTTCCTGGTAACACATAATCCTATTCTATTCCTATATATTTATATAAAAGTAAAACTTATAGTTCCAAAACAAAAACTCTACAAACTATTATCTATTTATGCTAAACTAACTAATCTGCAATAGATTAGGCTCTTTTCCTTTGATGTTGCTCCACAACACTTAACTAAAGCTCACTTCAATAAGCTACAGCAAAATACTGACATAACCTCTTAGCATACTTTTGGGAAGTTACCTCTAAGTCGTAGTCTTAAATATAAGTGCGCAAATTTATGATCGGCTAAAAGAACACCCTGAAAGGGAGAACAAAAATAAGTAAGGGGTAACCAAAATTGTAAGGGGTGGTCATATCCAGATGGGTGGAAAAGAAACACAAAGGGGTAGGCATAGTAAATAGTGGTTTTCGTAATCGAAAACTAGAAAAGGTAATTCAAAAAGGGAAACAAAATGGAGTAACCGTATGTTTAAAAAGAACTATAGAGAGTAGTCATATTGAGAAACGGAGGGGGGTAGTCATATCACAACAAGAGGGAAAACCATAACTAACAAGAAAAGGATATTCAAGTTATAAAAAGGGGTAGGTCATAATTTAACAGAAAGGTTAATCAAAATTTCACCAGAAAGGGTAATCGATTCGACAAAAGGTATAGTCGTATTTTGACGAAACGTCACCGTCAAAATATATAAAAAATAGGGATAATCGATTTAACAAAAGAAAGAGGCATTAAATTCGTCAAAATTAAGGGATGGTCATATTTAAACAAAAGGGGGAGTCAAATTTCACCAAAAAGGGTCATTGATATAACCAAAGGGGATAGTCATAGTTCAACAAAATTGAGTAGTGACAATTTACAAGAATGAAGATGGTCGAAATTCAACAAAAAAATAATGTGGAAACACTAGAGTACATCATATCGAGCAAAATCAATAGTCATTATATCAATCATAAACCAACCATAAACCATAATTAAATTCCAATAATAACCTAATCTTACGCTAAACTTAACAATTATTACCATCAATGATAGAGCATGATTAGATCCAGTCACGGAACTTCGTCCTCTCTACGTACCAAACAAAAATTCTGTCGAAAAGGCTCAATATCAACCAAAAATTTCGATAGCAACTAACTCACAACAGACTCCATATGAGCAAAAATCACCATATCAATAAGTCTATACAGCAAAAAAAAGGTTTACTCACACCATAATTTTAAAAGGCTACCGTTAACCTCCGAAACTCGACGGTGGCAACAATTTTCTACTTAGTACTTTTTTCACACCTAATTTAAACTGGTCTGCGACCGAACGACGTGAGGCTTCGGGAACACCAACGGAAAATGAGAACGAGTCTTGGCGTGCTCTCTCACTGAAACGACATTCGAGGAGCAGCGCCCTCTAAAGCTGTAGGACTGTTCCTCGATAAATATTGAGGAGCAGCGCCACGTAATGAAGTGGCAGTAACTCTCACTGCGAGTTGTAGAAACACGAAATTAGATAGAGAGCAGCTCCCCTCGACACGTTGCAACGTGTCGAGGGACCACCACTCGACAGAAGCGGGGAGCTGCTCTCTATCTAATTTCGTGTTTCTGCAACTCGCAGTGAGAGTTACTGCTACTTTATTACGTGGCGCTGCTCCTCAATATTTATCGAGGAACAGTCCTACAGCTTAGAGGACGCTGCTCCTCGAATGTCGTTTCAGTGCTGCTCGTTCCTCTTCTCACCTATTTCTTTCTCTACTTCGTGCGCCGATTGGCTGGATTTGGCACGAGGGCAGACAGTGTGTCGTCGTGTCCTTCAGTACTGGCTACATCGGGTGCTAGCTAACCGAGTAGTTTATTTCACTCTCCTTTTCTTAAAATTTTGACTACAATATGTGACTTAAAAAGATGAATAATTATCCTCTTTACTCTCCGGTAAGACCCATTGGCTACAGCCTGGAGCCCAAATTCATATTATCATCTGCAAACGATCCACTCTGGTACCAGTAGTCCCAATAGTAATAGTCCAGACTGGGCTAAAGAGCTCCCACTAGTCATGATGGGGGAATGAGAATAAAAACTTCTTAAAAGAAGTATTGTAAAGCTCCACGCAAGGTGGAGAAGTAGAATTTGGAATTTTTCGAATGGCCTAGAATATTCCTCGAATCCAGTCGGCATCTCAACAAAAGTCTTCTTGATGGGTGACGTACTCGTCAAAGCGTTGGTTGGTAGTCCATGTTTCGGCGGGAGAATTTTAATATCTTAAAGTTCCACATATTTGCCAACGTCGTACATCTCTGGTTCTCTAATTGTCCTCTATATTCCATATGTCAAAGATGTCCCTCGAAGTATCTCGACGTCAGCAACCATCCAGAGATTACATAATAAAAACAAACAAAACAAAGCGAAATCAGTTCTGAAATATACAATGACCTTATAACTGTAGCCCCTCATCGTGGAGTACCGTGCAGTTCCCGAGGCGTCATTACTTGATACGTCGAAATCGTTTTTTTATAATAAAAAATTAATCTGTTTTGTTGAAAGTTTCTCTTTTTTTCAGACTGCAACTATTTTGTTGAAGATTTATACTTTTCGGTCAAATTAAACTAATTGATAATTTGTTTGCAGTATTCGGGAAATAATCTAATCTCATCTTATTGATGTTCTAATTGATGTGCATTTATCTAGATTCATATTTTTTTCTAAATATTTCATTCCATCTTCTCCTAACTTCTGGATGTACCATTTTCTCAATTGAGCCTTTTGGCTGCAGCTTTAGTTCCGCAAATAGAACAATTGGCTTTCCTTTTACTGTTATATACACTTTTGATTGATCTTGTCCTAATGTATGTACACCATCGTAGGGGTGGAATGCATACGATGTAAAACAATCTGAGACTACTATTTGAGCTACCTTTGGGAAATGACTATTGCCTTGAGCCCATTGCTTCAATTTTTCCAATCTACCAGGAGGGTTGTCGGAAACAAGACCTGTATCTTCAAGGTGCCCTTCCACTTGGAACGATTGTCCAGTTGGGGCTCCATGCCCGAATTTTATTACAACTTCATATTCGTTATGGACTTCAGCTGTTGGTGTCCTCATCCAAGGGTAGTTTTTTCTGTATAAGTCGAGGTAACCCCAATAAATGGAGCCATTGTTAAGGTTAACCTGAATCAAGTTTGAAGCAGCACCTGAGTTTGCAGAAAAAATGTACATTTATGAAATTTTTAAAAATGTTAATAAGGTGGGCCTTAAAAAATATTGTTTTGTTTTGTTTTTTATAACAGCTGTCAAAACCTGGTCATCGCATGACTCATACTTATATCTGCTAAGTATACTCCCACCATTGCAACCCCTAACTTGCTTTCACCCAGTATATCTCGCGTCGAATTAGAGACGGGCATACCGGAGATCTTGAAATTAGTATCCATTGTACTTATAATCCTTCTGTATTCACAATGCTCTCTAATTTAAAAAGCTTAGAAATTAAATTTATTCTGTTTTAAAAACCTTTGAGGAGGAAATTGAAAACTTTGCCAATTTTATCACTTTTAACATTTCAAAAGTGAGATTTAACTGCAAATTTTTATGTATCAATCTGCAAAATCGGATCGTCGATTCCATGTCGAAACGTCGTTTTTAGCGTCAAGAAAAGGTCAAAATTTTCGTCAATTCGACAATTATTTGTCACCGAAATCGAATATAAATTACAAAAGTACAATAAATCGATGAATAAACTTGAATTTACAACCTAAAGAGACAAAACAATTTTGTCTTTATCAAAGATTTTTAAAAATTAATAAACTCCATGGGAAATTTCTAATGTAGTACCAAAAGGGACAGCAGCATTTCTGTTTACAATGACCATTTTAATTATCTCGTACACCAGCCTCCGAAAATATAGCCCCAGGCGGGAAGAAGCAACTGAGGGGAAAAGCGCTGGATGACATGGTGGGGGTAACTTCAGCATTTTTTTCACAAAAAAAAACATTTGTAAAAAAAAACACCAACGTTTTGGCACTCATGCATCACTTATCAAGGAAACAAAATATAGTAATAAATAAAAAAAATTAAATAAAAAATAACCAAGCAGACAAAAGAAAAATCGAAACTACGAAGCTCTCTTCCTGACACCCGAGAATCAGAAAATTTTGATTTGAATTTTTATCTTTTATAGAATTCCAATAGAAACATTTTATAGTGGTTGTCCTAATATGGTCGCGGGATACTTGGCTTTATTTTCAAGAATTCTGCACACTGATATGATTATTGTATGTTAAATAGGATTTTTTATTTGATTTTGATGTGATTTAACTTTCTTCAATTTTAATGAAGTTATTAATAATTTTCACTTTTTTGAATGAGTTTTTTTTTTATCTCGAAAAATATTGATTATGGAAAAAACGGTTATGACACAAGTTTCAGATCTCTCTGAAAGACACCTTTCTTATATTTTCACTTTGTTCTGCAATTAATTTTTTTTTTTTTTTGAGAAAAATGACAAAACTAAATTTTCAGACTTTTTCTTTTTCTGACTATGGGAAAGGATTTCGCTTGATTAAGATGCGTTTTTTTATATATGAAAAAGGGGTCGGCGTGAGTGGATGTGAACCACATTCTCTCCACACACGCATGCTGACCATTTTTCCAACGCCCAAAAAATATGAAAATTCGTTTTTGTCATTTTTCTCCGAAAATGTTAGTTTTATAAACAAACTAATAATATAAAAAATATATAAATAAAGAGATTTAAGATTTTTTATAAATAATCTTTTCTCCCCAATCAATATTCTTTCGAGAGTTTGAACATTGAAATAAATAAGAATTATAAATAACTTAAATTATATTGGTCTGCGTCGAAAATCATTTTGGTGAGTTCGATAAGTATTAAATTAATATTCTCAGGTAACCGTTTCGAAAGTATACATTTTTAAAACGACATGTAGGAAAAAAGAATCTTTGTAAACAATGCTGATATAAGGATTCAAAAAAAATGATATCTACTTTAATTTTTTTAAATGTGTACGAGCCATTTTGCGAACTACACACATTTATATAAAACATCATAAAATTAGTACTCACTCCTTGGAAATTATTTGCAGCTGGTAGCAATATTTAAATGAAGAAATCCTTTTTATATATTAACAAATTGAAGAGTAAAAGTGAAACATCATAATTAAAAAAATTTGAAGAGTTTATCATTTTTTTTTTGTTCGATATACACGTAAATAGGATTCTGGGTCATTATTTCTTATCAAAGCAATTGTTGATGTCATAAACAAACTGAATAAACGAATAAATATCCTATAGAAATTTCGCACTCTAACGATTTCGTTAACTTATTTTGTTTCGTAAAATCAATTTCCAATTGCTTGAAAAATTCCTTTTCTTATGACAATGTATTAAACAATGATAAATTAGAAATATTGTTCAAATAAAAAAAAGTGATCGTTCATTGATAAAAAATTGTATTAATTTAATTCCGTTATAAAAAACGATATCTGCTGCATCAGAATTGATAAAAAATTGTACGTATTCATAAAATTAATTCAATTAAATAATAATTAGAGGCACCTGACAAACTCACCTAGTAAATAGTTTTTTTTAATCACTGACATTCGATTTCTTTGAGAAACGACATTCATATGTTGGAAAGTAGTCAAATAATAATTTTTAATCATAAAATTATTTACAAAATAAAAGCTTATTATTTTTGATGAAGTATCATAAGGCATGAATTCTCCACTTTATTAAGAGTTAATTTCACCAAAATAAATGATATTTTCCATGAATGATGTAAGCACTGGAATAATTTGTACAGCAAAACAGTAAAAAACGGAAGTGGGTTGGGGATGGATACGAAAATAGGGGAGGCGTAGAAAACTGTAGAGGATGGTAAGTTGGGTTGAAAAGGAGGTGTAGGGGTGGTGCGAAGAAGTACGTGGATAGCAGTGTTCCCAACTTCGGCATGTAGACGTACTATTCTTGAGCAAGGCCTCCTAAGTGGAACACGATGCGACAACCTGTTACCATGGCAATAATAAGCCGTGCCGTATTCCTTCTACGCATAGCTAGCGCAAGCGCAGTACCTCTACATGCCAAAGTCAGGGTCGTTGCTGGGCAGTAGAAACAGAGGTGAAGAATACAAGTTTGGTTTCATAGTGGTGAAGTGAGTGATGGAGCAGAAGCAGGCAGGAGCAGGAAAGAAGGTGTACGGGTGGGGCAAAGAAGTAGAGAAACTATTGGAATTAGAGATCAGACAGGTAAATCTTTTGGTGAAAATTTGAACAGTGGAGTAATAATAGGCGGTAGGAAGGAGAAATTATTAAAAGAGAAGTAGGGAAAGGGAAAGCCGGGGAAATGAGGAAAAGTCATATACTTTTAAAAATGTTGTAAGTGTTCAGAAAAATAAAAATTTTTCCATAAATAAATCGTAATAATATTAAATTACACTTACCATGCCAATGGAGCAGAACTACAAACGTGATGAAAAGAGTGAAAAAGGTAATGTCCATTTTTTTAAAAATAATTACAGGGACACCGAAATAAAAGAATAAATTGATTTTCGAAAAACTGCGTATGAAGTCACACGATAATTGGCTGCTATATATATATATTGATTTTTATCATCTATGCAATGACACGCTTTATTTCTTCTTTAAAATATAACAGAGTGGAAGAAGGAAGATCATTGATACTAGATCTCGAAATTTTCCGTATTTTTTAAACCTTATTTCTCACTGAACCTTCAGAATAATTAAACATTACAAGATGCGTAAAACATAGGTGAACAGCGCTTTCAAAACTTTTTTCTGTATCATGTATTAAAATGCAAACAAAGATAAAAAATTTACATGCCTTGAAGAAAACTCGTGGATTTTTTTTGTATGGAATTCTTAATCCTTGAAATGGGCTAAAGATAATAGAATAATATTAGAAAATTATGAACTATTAGCGACTTTGAGTGCAAAATAAAATTTTTTTAAATATCCTAATTATGCCAATTTCAAACGATTCCATATGTTTACATGAGGCTTGACAGTTTTCAATGTTTAAAACAATTTCAAATGTTAACGGAAGATACGAGTTTGTAGCTATGTTTTTTTTTAATTTCTCCAATTTTTTATGTGTAATAAAGAAAAAAAAATAGAAGTTGTGTAAAATATTTATAATATTAAAATGGACATTATACGGCAGAATCAATTTTGAAAAGTCCGAAATAATTTAAAGTCTTTAAAATAGAATCAAGGGCGGATCGACTTCTTCAAACATCGTGTATTGGTAGGTGAATATTTGTTCCGCAATCACACAATTTTTGTTATTTCTTTTCCACAAGTCGTGAACGTGAAAGAAATCAAAAATTTTTATCACTTATCTTTAGATGCAAATTAATATTTTCCATACCATATCGCTTTAATTATAACTGCTAAGAATTTCGTTAATTAATAAATGCATTTATTAACTAGGTTTTCTAAAGACTGGAGTTACTTTTTTTTAATATTTAATATTAAACTCATTTCCCCTTTTACAGAAAACAAAGCAAAGGTTAAAAATAAAAGAATCGTTACTACATAAAGAACATTACTTTAATTTTTCCAACCCTGGACAGAACTTTTGTTATTATTTGGCCCTTTTAAAGCATTAGGAATAATTGTACAACCGAAAAAATATAAAAATATTCAAAATGAGATTTTTTTATTTTAATCATTTTGATTCAGAGAGGCGTAAGTTTATTCTTATACAAGGGAAATAAATTTTAAAAAGTTTGCTAAACATTTTCAATTTTCGATGGGAAATGAAGCAAATGTAGCGCACGGAGAACCTATATGTGTATAATTAATCTCGAGTCCATCAATCCATTGTATATTAAAAGATTGTAAAAAGTCTTGTGTTTCTTAACTTTGTTCAAACAACCAGACGGCAATGTTTTTAAATTGGAGACAGTCAGACTGGCTTTTTCACGCTTACAATTTCCGAATATCATCTTCTCATTGTCTCAAAACGAGAGTTAAAAATGTTACACAATTAAATCATGTTGCTGGTACTTTATCATGGCAAATTATTTTTACAAAGTTAGGTAAATAATGACAATTTTCCATAGAAAATAATAAAAATGGACTTTGAAAATAGAAAGAGACTAGGCTAAGTTAACAAATCTGACGATAGCTTTCTTATTGCTTCAATAAAATTAAAAATGTTACAACCTGACATTCTTTTTATTTTAAATTTTGTTATTTAATTTTTCTATTTTTCAAGTTCTCCATGATTATTTATTTTTTCAACTTATTATAGAAATCCTCACTATTCTCCAAAAAATATAATAACTTATATCAGTAGTACAGAATTGAAAATTATTTACCACGCAACATATAGAAGTTTAAATAGTTGAGTAGCCTTTATTAAAAAATTAACACATTCGTTAATAATTCAGAGGCTAAATTTGTCAATCACTTCGTCAAAATCTAATGTCTATACAATTTTTTTTCAATAGCTAGGTTATTTATCCTTCGCTCACACATTGTCGATCTCAAGTAATTTTCTATTAATTTCAATTTTGAAAAACTTCTTTCGCGAGAAGCTACTACGAGGGTGAATCAAATATTAACCGGAATTCTTTTTTAATATTTATTTATTTATAAAACAATACAAAAATACTATTGATTATTTTTCTGCATAGTCTCCTTCACGCTCTACACAGTTTTTCCAGCGGTTTGGAAGCTTGTTAATTCCTTGCTCGTAGAAACTTTGAGGTCGAGTCATCAACCAATTGCGCACAAATTCCTCACCATCTTGATCGTTGTCAAATCGCAATCCTCCAAGTACATCTTTCATGGGCGCAAACAAATGATAGTCACAGGGTGACAAATCTGGGCTGTATGGTGGATGCTCAAGGGTTTCCCAATGCATATCTTCCAGTTTTTGTTTCGTTTCACCCGCCGTATGTGGCCTGGCATTGTCATGAAGAAGGATGACGTTTCTGATGGGGTTACCGTGTCTTTTGCTTCTGTAAGCCTCTGTAGTCGAAAAAGACGGTCGCGAGGACCTTACCGGCTGAGAGACGGGTTTTGGCTTTCACAGGACCGGCTTCGTCTTTCCTTCGCCATTCTTTACTCGCCATCTTGGACTCGGGAGTGTAATGATGCACCCATGTTTCATCACATGTCACGATATGCTTAAAAAAAGTCTCTCCCTCCCGATGAAATCGATTCACATGTCTCTTACTGATTCGCAGTCGGATGTTTTTTTGATCTTCGTTCAATAACTTCGAGACCCATCGGGCACAGATTTTTTTGAAACCAAGATGATTTTTAATGATTGTTTGAGCGCTTTCATAGCTAATGCCCACCTGTAAAGCGATTTCATGAATAGTGAACCGCCTGTCACTTTCAATAAGGTCACGAACTGCACCAATGTTACGTATTGCCAGAGACACTTGATCTTGGACGTCGATTATGACTCACATTTTCCACACTTTCTCGTCCACTCTTAAGCTTTTTGGCCCAATCAAACACTTGAGTTTTAGACAGAGTATCATCCCCATACTGATCCTTCAATCGAGTCAAAATTTCGCACGGTTTAACGCCTTCTTTAGT
>NC_046663.1:2270756-2271922 GCF_010883055.1 Belonocnema kinseyi | reverse complement strand
TAATACACTACATTACAAGAACCTACACTGTGAGAGTGCTTGCGATTGGCTAAGAAAAGTATTTGTAAAATTCCGGTTTATATTTGATCCACCCTCGTAATACTAATATTGTTAAAAAAACTGGATAATGAGAAAAAGATTGGGGACAGATTCGGTAAAATCCCACGAAATTATAAACTGGAGAATATCCTTTATTGTCAATGAAGTGGCTTTTTCAGTTGTTGTCTCAGTCACTCTACTGTGCCTTTGTAATCTTTTTAATTCTTGAAACAACATTTCTGCATCAAAATCATTGTACATCCGTTTTAATTTTCGTATATTGCGAGTGAAATTTCAGTCTCTGAGGCGTAAATGGGAACGTTTGATTGAACGACCTGAAAATTATCAGAAATTGTTTTTATCTCCATTGACCTTTCTTTAAGTTCCAGAAGGAAACGATCCAATCAATCCTACATTGACCTACGGAGTTCCTATTGCTTAGTCAAATTGCACATTCAGGGAAACAATATTCCTGCTGGGGACTGAGTATTTAAACTTTCTTCAGGAGCATCGCGCATGATTTCGAGTGTTTCAACCAACTTGAAAATGTTGTTCCTTGCTCCCGTAACGCTATGATGATGGTGGCTCCATTGGGTTTAGGTAAGTCTTTTCATATTCGTGTCGATATTTTAAAGAAGTATTTCGCATCTATGAATGGAAGCGGCAAAGAAAGCATCAAATCCTTTCAGTGTACCAAAGACGGTCCGCTAGAGGTGACACAGTTAAATCAATGCACACTACAGAGATTCAAGGAATGATTAGCTAGCACATGGGACGATTAATGCTTCAGAATTTATCTTGCGGATTTTTGTTTGTTTTCCTATAAGTTTACCAGACACAGCAAAACGTGACTATTATCTGGAGTGCTGTCGAATAACATGACATAATATTTTGCCTTTATCACATCTGCTATAATATTTCTTTAAACATCTTCTCCCAAGATATTATTAAACTCGTTCTGAATTCCTTTCGACAAGTAAGACGACACTCTTCCTGGCTCATCAGCTGATTTTTCCAAATTCAACTGTTAAAATAAGTCTCAGAGTAGTTGTAGTTGTGTGTATGTGTGTATGAACGGCGCATGCGCTAAGCGCCTGTCGCCGACTATGCGTAGGTGTGATGCCGAG
>NC_046663.1:2263994-2270656 GCF_010883055.1 Belonocnema kinseyi | reverse complement strand
TGTATCAGCCCTGGAGGAGATTATGTTGAGAAATAAAAAAAAAAATTCTTAAAAACGTTGTTTTTCTTGGTCAGGCCGGAAACTTATCAATCCACCCTCGTAAACCTAATCGTTCCGAAAGCTGTTGCTTTCCAATGAATTCGAATATTGGAATATCACTTGACCAGCATATTCTACATATGTGTAAGAATTAATTTAGGCAAAAAAAAATCGATTTTTTCGACCGGACAGACGGTGTGACCCTCTTAAAAGGTCATCAGTTGTTGCAAAGATTCGGCAGCAAAAAGAATATAATTTGTTTGTTGATGTTGAGAAAATCATCCACTTTCTAAAAAATTTTTGTTCCATCCATTAAAATAGCATAAAACTACGCTGATTTCAATCTTAATTTCAATAACTTAAGGGTATATTAATTTGTTGCTCTAAATCATGTTTACATTGTTTAAGGTTTCTTCTTACACTTTTAGAACGTTTTTGATTACGAGGGGTAGGTATGTATGACTTAAGGGTAGTTTTTTGGGAAATGTAATATATGTCATTAGAGCAAAAAAATATGGCGTATTCCATTTTTCAATTTGTTTAAGTGGCGGCGCTAAGTGGACGGACCTGCAAAAGAAACCTGCTGAGTGAAAAATGCACCCAGCCAACGAAAATTAAAAAAAAAAGTCAGGGAATATTATTTGTCAGGGCAAGAAGTTTGGGGGGGGGGGAGTCTTTGAAAGGTTAGGGAAAATAAAAAATTAGACGGGGAAAAATTAGAGAGTTTTTGAATTAAAAATTTGCCATAACCCTGATATAATATTTTTGCTAGTAATTTAATTTATTTGTTCTTCTTGCATTTGCTTGCTCCTGAAGATAATCTTTTTAGTTATTAATTTTTTTATAATTAGAAGATTCACCAATTTTGTTAAAAAGCCATCCTTTTTGGGCTAAAAATTCCACTACTTTTGTAGAAAAGTTACTTTTTTGCTTAAAATTCATATATTGGTAATGAAAAGTTACCTGAAATCTTTTTTGCGTCTCTCTTTTAATAGAAATTACATCTTTCTAGGATAGAAACACAAGTTTTTATTTGAAAATTTACATTCGTTTTGAAACTCACGTTTTAATGTTTAAAAGTCAAACTAAAATTTTTTTGGATCAAAATGAAAATTTCGATTGAAAATTAACCTTCTTTGCTTAGGGATTTAACTATTTTGTTTGAAAATTTTGGTTGAACCATTTTTGCTCGAAGATTTCTAATAAATTTACTTAGCAAAAAAGAAATTTTTAACAAAGTGTTCAATATGAAACTAAGCGGCTAAATTATCCAAAAAAAGTTAATTTTTTTACCCAGAAGAATAATATTTTGTCAAAAAAGGCAAATTTTCAACCCAAGACTAGAGTTTTTTACTAGATGAATTCCGTACCAAAAATATGAGAATAAAATTTTCAATTAAAGAATAAATAAAGTTTTAACCAAAAATATTTCAGTTTTCATATTGGGTCCTATTTATTCTGTTCATATTTGAGCGAAAACCCGAAAAAGGAAAAAGGGGATGTTTCTTCAAATAGGGGGAAAAGATCAATTCTTTACAAGATGGAAAAACCTTAACAAATTTTTTACAAACGATCAAAAAAGGTGAAAAAATAGTCATAAGAACCAAGACAAACCGTACAACTTCTTATGAAAACTTTCCATTTTTTAAAAGAAAATAGTTTCATTAATTTATTTCATTTACCAGTTTTATTGAATATTATTATTTAGTTATTCTCTAAAATAAATACAGATTTTATGAAAATATGTAAATTTATTTAAACCTGTAAATATTAATTTTCAAAAATTCTATAGAAATAAAAAAACATGGAAAATCAGGATGTTACAAAAGAGAGCCAGATTGCTTAACAGATTTGACTTTGTTAAAAACAATGAGATAGCAATTTCTTTGAACTTAAAAATAGAATACACACAAATTTATTTTTTTCTATGTATGTAAGCCAATTAAGACGCACATTCACCTTTCTTGTTCTTTATTTCCTATTATTAAAAGCGTCAAGAATTAAAAGATTTTAATTTGAAGATGAATGTTGAACCAAGAAGATAAATATTTTGTCAAAAATAAAAAAAATCAACCCAAGAGTAGAGTTTTTTGCGAGATGGATTCCGTACCAAAAATATGAGAATGAAATTTTAAATTGAAAAAAAAGTTAAAACCAAAAATAATCGAATTTTTATAGTGTGTTCTATTAATTCGGTTCATATTTAAGCAAAAACCCGAAAAGAGGAAAAAAGGGGGAATTTCTTCAAATAGGCGGTAAAAGATGAATTCTTTACAAGATGGAAACATTTTCAAAAATTGTTATTTTTTATTTAATATTATTACTTCTTAATTGTCTGTTGAATAAATACTAATTTCATGAAAATATGTTGATTAATGTAAGGATTTGAATATCAATTTAAAAAAGGCTATACAAATGAAAAACGTGAGAAATCAGGCAGTTAAAAAAGAGATCCAAATTGCTTAAAAGATTTAACTTTGTTAAAAACAATGAGATTGCAATTTCTTGAAACTGAAAAATAGGCTAAACACTCAAATTGATTTGTTTTTATGCATCGAAATAAGACAAGTAAAGCGCACATTCACCTTCCTTGTTTTTATTTCCTAATATTAAAAGTGTAAACAATTTGAAAACCGAGAATAAAAAATTCCTTAATAACAAGAGTATATAACAATGTTAAAACGAGTTGAATAAATTACTAAATAATTATATCTGACAAATATAAATAAAATAAGCCATATAGAATTTTATTTATTTTCTCGATGAGCGAACGATATTTTACAAAAATATTTCCTTTCTCAGCATTGTCCCTCAGATATATTGAAAATCAACTCGAATTACAATTTATGGATTTATTTTTTTTTATTTATTTATGGATGAATTTATAGTTCGTTTAGAGCGCACTTGAAAAGAACAGCATCAAGGCCCATTCACAAACTAACCGCTTGCAAAGTCGGATTGGTAAGTTAGCGTTTTACAGAATATGTCGGTAAAGCAAACACTAACGATATTAATTTATATTTATTCTATTTTTTACTTGTTAAGGTTCACTTATTTTATAATTTTTGATACAAAATTGGTTCAAGTCTACACCACCTTTAAATTACCATGATTTACAATCATTGGTCAATTAATAATTGGAAATGTAATGCGATTTTATTGATTATAAGTGAAAATGCATTACTCAGCTAATCCATTTTTAACCTACTCTTAAAAGTGATGAAAAATGATACTGCATATGCAGTAACAAAATGCATATAGATCGTTATATTTACTTTATAAAGTTGAAAATACACTTAGGGTATTTTCTTGAAATAAAATAATAAATAAATTCAAAAGGCTTAATTCGAGATTCCCTTTTTAATAATTGAATATTATTAATAATGGCTTATTTATAAATGTGAGCATACATAATAAGTTTATTGACCAATGACTTAAGACGAATATTTTTTGGCATATGAATCAGTGCTACCAATTTTGGGAACTTTTAAAACTGCGCATGCGTCGCGCCAGCAATATGTTTTGTTGCTTTTAGCGTGTGCACTTAAAATTATATAAATATTCAAATGTTATATTTAAAATAAATTATGATTGGGAAATGCTTCAAAAGTAATTTATTAATCCTAAAATAGAATTTTTGTGTGACCGATGAAAAAATATTGTGATTTTATTGCAAAAAACGTTTTTAATTTTAACTTCAGAAAAAAAAATTCAATTTATTTTCAGTAACTTTATTGATTTTATTTTAGGTCAAATAGTTGCGAATAAAAAAAAAGAATTAGAGACTCGACAGAGGCAAGATTAACCATTGAGCTAAAAAAATGCTTTTTTTGTCTGAACTCGGAATTCACAACGTCCTTTTACTTAAAATCGAATTAAATTTATATCTGTCACTTCGAAATCTTATTTTATGATTAAGAAATTACTGCCAATGCATTTCCTAATCAATACTTATTATAAATATGACATTTGAATATCGACACTATTCAAATTCAGCCCGCCGACAGTAACCAATCATGTTACCAGCGCGACGCAAGCGCAGTTCAAAAAGTTCCTAAGATTGGGAGCACTGATATGAATAAGCCTTTACATTTACAAATTTGCTACATAACCCGCAAATGATATTTATCAATTCATTATATCTATTTCAATTGCAGTAATAAATATTGTAAGTTAATTATTTTCATTAAGCTATGTCCATCAGAGTTCGATGACATGTCTACTTTAAAGTAAATATTGTGTTATTAATTAAAAATAATGTCCAAGTGGGCAAAGCGAAAAATAGGTTATTTAGGAATAGGCTCGATTACATTTGAGATCCTTTCGAACCCCAAGTGTGGTATCATTTAGAGCTTATTTATCGTTTTGGGTTCCTTTTCAGCAAGTGAGGTTCATTTTTGTTACAGCTCCTTTGCAACCAAAAATGGGTTCCAATGGAAACTTCAATTTTTTCTGTGAAAGTTTGAAAGATATGAGTTATTTTCATCGTTTTTGCATGAAAAACTTCATATTCTATTTAATACGTATCAAAGTAGCTGCTTCAACCTACTAACCTAAATATATTTTTAAACACCTAACATTTAGCTTTGTTATAATTTTTTTTTTGTTTTCTTGGAAAAATTTGTCTTACAAATGCAGAATTTTTTATTTTCTTTATATTTTTCTAAACAAAAATTTATAACAAATTTGTAGGTCATTTTTGGTTAAACAACTTCTGTCTGTTCATTTTTTCTTGTCTTTTATGCCGATTTTCCACAAATTGAATTTCTTAATTTCTAATCTTATTTTTTACGCTTGAAAGAACTGGTACTCGTCCTATCTTAAAATTATTGGTAAAAAACTGTAGATATTTTTTGGTTAACCAAATTTTGTATTTTTATTTTTTTGTACCTTGTGACGCTTTTCATTCATTTGTATGCTTCGAAATTTAATAAAATTGTAAAAAATTAACTTATTTCTTTAACTGAAAATTATGTTATTCTATTTTTAACTGTAAATTTATCTTTTACAATTCCAAAATTTCATCTATTTTATTCCAAATTTGTCTTCTTTTAGTAAAAAAATTATTTTTATGGTAGAAAATTCATTTATTTGGTTGAAATTTCCCTTTTTAAAGTGAAAATTAATATTTTAACCTTAGGATTTAACTAAATTTTTCGCAGAATTTTTTTTTCTCTAATTGAAAATTATTTTATTCTATTTTTTTTAAAAAGTTATCTTTTTTAGTTTAAAATTAAACTTTTTGGTAGAATATTATTCTGTTTGGTTTAAAATTTACTGGTTTGATTGAAAATTAGTATTTTTATTGAAAATTAATTTGTTTAAGTAAAAATGAAACTACATTTTTTGTCGAAATTTTTTTATGGACATTTAGCCTTTTTGGTACAAAAGTCTTTTGAATGGTTGAAAATGTAACTGCATCCCGCGTGGAAAAACTTCAATGCGTGAACCATGAGTCAACAATGGCATATGCGTCGGGTGAGCGTAGGATGATCATGGGTTGAGAATGGGGTATGCGTGGATTAGGCGTGAGGTAAGCGTGGAATAAGCGTGGCTCAAGATTAGGCCAATGTTCACCCACGGCCGTCCCACGGTTGTCCCACGTTTATGAACAATGAGTCAAGCATGGCTAATGGCTTCTCTTCCATGCTTCGCCCACAGTCGAACGTGATTTGGTTTGAATTGAACTTGGACAAAATTTTCGAAGATGGACACAATCTACTACATTTTCCCATCTTTTAGAAAGGATTTGTGGATAAATAGTTTCTTTCATTGGACTTTATGAAATTTTCGAAAAGCAAAATCATCCAATCCATCCACTTGAACTGCTGATCATCACCATCGGACACACCCGGGTCGTCGACTCTCTATTTGTAATTATTTTGGTTATTGACCCAATTTAAATTTTAATGAATTCTCGAGGATCACGTTTCAAATGACCTGGCGCACGATCAGGCACACCCGGGCATCTTCTCACCATTATTTGTCATTTTGGATGTTGAAAAAAATTGAATTTTGAAAAAGTTCTTTTAGAACACGTGTTAAACTACCTGTTTCACGATCCTGCGCGCCCGGGTCATCGCCTCACTATTGGTGAACGATCTGATGCACCCGGGTCGTCAGGTTACCATTTAGAGACGTGTCCGCTATTGGCAAACCTAAGGTTTTAATTTTTGGCGCAGGCTAATTTCCTCTAACAGTTGGATATTTTTTTTGTGTATTTATTCATTTTTATGTAGCGTGTCCTGCATGGGAGATGGACAAGAACAAGACTTGCGCTATGATACCATTCAGCCGTGGCCCATGCTTAGCGACAGATATTTCTAAGTATAAAAACGTTATGCTAATAATGTTTCCAGTCAACAATTTTGCAAAGTTTAATAAAAACTATTTATCCACAAATCCTTTCTAAAAGGTGGGAAAATTTAGTAAATTATGTTCATCTTCGAAAATTATGTCCAAGTTCAATTCAAACCAAATCACGTTCGACTGTGGGCGAAGCATGGGAGAGAAGCCATTAGCAAAAGAGTGACCCAAAATTTCGCCTCTTTTTTCGACCTCATGAATTTGATTCTAAATTGGTTTAAACTATAGCTCTTCATGATATTTGAAAGTAGAAAAAA
>NC_046663.1:2253581-2263894 GCF_010883055.1 Belonocnema kinseyi | reverse complement strand
AAAATTTTGTCATAAGAACAACCGCAGGATATCGCCTGGAGCGGGCGCTTATCTGAGAAATTACACCCTCTCCAAGCGAAATCGCGGTAAAATTTCAGCAACAACCACGTCTCACGACTGTGAGATAGGTGGTTACAGTCTGTAACGGAATCAAGACGACGATCCAGCAAAAGTTTCATGCACCCTGAGAACGCGGAGCGACCCAAGGACTACCGCCTTCTGCATTTTTCCCGCAAGTGTTTTAGCATATTGTTGATACGCAGGGATGCTTTTTAGGCCATAAGCAAGTGAAAGCTTGGCACCTCCAAGAGCGCCGATGATAAGGACGATTAGTTTAACAGAATATTTGGGGTACAATAACGAACATGGTTCGCTTCTCGAAGTCAAGAAGAACCATGTCAGGCCTCGAGTGAGCAACAGAAACAATTGTGGAGAATATAAAGTTCCAGTATATGCGGCACTTCCCATTCTCGACGATTGACTTGATTTCCCTATGAGCATTAGAGGAGTGATATTAAGGTTAATGCCGTGAGAGTGATAGAGATGGTAATAAAGCACTCTTAGTGCGGCATCGGGGTGTGCATGGCACGCCCTGCAGCTATCATCGGGAATGTCTTGGCTCAAAATGTGACGACGGTATATTAAGATGGAAATGACACCGTCTTGGCATGCCAAAATCAAATCCTTCGTACCAGACTTCAATCAGGGTGATTTAAGAAGAAAAAAAGTTAGCTCACACGACATTGAATGATCCTCTACATTTCTGTGAAAGACAGTGCATCATATTATCGAGGAGCTGTTCACGAAAGTTTTTCTCTTGTGCCTTCTTAATCCGGGCTTTCAGGAGTGAGTACTCGAGATAGATAAGATTTGATGCATTTTGCTCACCCCTGATACTGAATTAAAGTCCGAGTGTTTCAACAGCTTCCTCCGCTGCTTTATACAGAAACGCTCCTTCGCCCACTTCTTCGTGCTTCCTGACAATTTTAAGAAGAGTCTCTCTTCCATTTGCGACTCTATGGCTGTACCCAGCATAATCCTGCTGTGAAGACTTTCAAGACTCAATATTCCGCGACCACCTTGGCGGCGTGAGATGTACAGTCGCGGAACAGAAAGCTTAAGATGCATGCTTCTGTTCATGTGCATAATCTTTCTTGTCCCGATATCAAGGGATCTGAGTTCGTTCTTCGCCCATGGAACTATTCCAAATGAATAGAGTACTACCGGGTCTGCAAGCATGCTCATTGCAGATACTTTGTTCCTCGCCGATATTTCGGAAGACCAAATCAGTCGAATGAGACGTTTGCATCTACTTTGGAGAGAATCCTTTATAGGTGTGACATCCTGAATGCGGCTCTGTGAGACACTCAGGTATGCATAAGTTTCTCCAGCGCAAAGGTGTCGTATAGCGCCTTTATCGACGAGCTCAGGGTCTTCAGGGTTGCCATTAAGTTTTCCTTGCTTCAAATAAACCTTGGCGCATTTGACTAACGCAAATTACATTCCAATTTCCTTCGTATATCGTTCTACAATCCCTAGTGCTAGATATAGTTGCTCTTTGTTTTTAGCATAGATCTTAAGATAGTCCATGTAAAATATATGAGTGACCTTGTACTTTCGATCGGCAGGCTTGCCGCAAAAGTGGCAACAATGTAAGACAAAAGAAGAGTGGGCTCATGGTGTCGCCCTAAACGACAACTCTCTGAAAGGTGACTTTCTTAGTTAGCACACGATTTTTTCCAGATGAGATAGTAAATATGGTTCTCCAAAGCGGCATCAATCTCTCTATGCAACTAGCCATTCTTTGAGCCTCGTTGTTCGTACAATTCTTGCCACACAGGTTCAATTGCCTGCACAATCCTATAATTTATAGATGATCATCTATATGATCTATATGATCTATATGATCACCCACCACTGTAACTGCCCAGGCCAGTTTCTCCAGAACGTAGGAAATTTTGATGCCCCGACCACTCTCACATCTGGGAGCGACACATTCAAACGAGGCGTGTCGGTGAGTCGGCTCTGTTAAATGCTGCGAATCCCAGCCTCGTATAAAGCCGAAAATGCACGAGCAAGAACCCGAGCTCTCCCGAATTAAATTCTGCGAAGACCAGCCTCGTGTAAAACCGAAAATGTACGAAGAGGAACCAGAGCTCTCCCGACCTCAAGAATGACGATCTAACTGTTTCTCAAATTTATTCAGGTTTTGAAATCCCGAGTTACCTTTGAACCATTAGGCTTGTGGCGAAGAGGCAAATATAATTGACTTTATGTAAATAGATAAAGGAGACAAGACTTCTGGGTGTAAAATGTTTCCAATTTAGTGCTACATGCCTTAATCATATTTTTAGTAAACAATGGGTTTTTAACAAATAAAAACAAATTTTCGACAAAATAGTTAAATTTTCAACTTAAGAAATTACTTTTGAAAATACATTTTTCAACTTAAACATTGTAGTTTATAATGAAGTTTGCAGTTGAAAAAATTAATTTTTAAACCCAAATAAATGCGAATTTTCAATAAAAGAAATTAATTTTTATCTAAAACAAATGAATTTTAAATGCAGAATAATTCGCCAACAAAGTAGAAAAATTTATAACTAAAAAAAATTGTTCAAGATAAAAAAGTGTCAACAAAATGGTTAAATTTTCATCTATAGAAACGAATTTTAAACTAAAAAAAATAAGTATTCGATCAAATATGGACTAGTTAAATTTTCAGACAAAAAATGGAATGTTCAACGAAAGAAATTAATTTTCTACTAAAATTATAATGTTTCAACGAAAAATTGAATAGATAAATTTACAGTTGAAAGATAAATATCAACCCCAAAAAATCAAAGTTTCAACAAAATATTTAAATTACCAAGCAAAAAATTAAATTTGCAAACAAATAATTTAATTTTCAAGCAAATAACTTTCTACCGAAAACAGAGATTCAAAATTTTCAAAATCAATTTTAAAACAACAAATATTTTTGTTTACAAAATAGATAAATTTTCAACAAAAACGGTTACATTATCAGTTTGAAAAATAAATTTGCAATCAACAATTTTTCAGCAAATTAGTTTAATTTCCAAAAAAATAGATAAACTTTTAACCATTTTATACCAAAATAAAAGAAGTTTCATCAAAAATGCATTTTTATCCAAAGAAATGAATTCTTGATTAAGATAGATGAATTTTTAAACAAAAAGAATAATTTTCTACCAAAAAAGAAGAATTTTCGACTGAAAAAGGTCAATTTCCTATTTAAAAAAATTCAACCAAAAATGATATAGTTACATTTTTAGTATTAGAAAATGTTTTTTCAACAAAAAAAAATCGAACTTTCAACAGAACAGTTAAATTATCAACCAAAATAGTTGTTTAAAACAGATTTAATTTTAAAATAGTTTCATTTTCGATGGAAGAAATGAATTTTCAACTAAAAAATGTTTTTAAAAATCACACAAACACAATCGAATTTAAAATAGAATAGTTCAATTTTTAAAAGTATAGTTAGATTTTCATTAAAAAAATTATTTTTCATCCAGAAGTGGAATGGAATGAATTCTGAGAGAAAATTTAAAAAAAGGTCACCATTTTGTTAATTATTTCGTAATTTTGTCATATTATATAATTTAAAAAATATAAGGAATTTAATTATTATTAAGCCTTCTTGTGCAATTTATTTGCACCATTTTTTGTTATGTTTATGTTGGTTTCTAAAATTTTCTTTCAAATTAAAAAATAATTAAAATATGCAAAAAATCAGGAAAAATTTGATTAATTCTTAAAAATTAGAAGACTAGAAGGTCTGAAAATATTAGAAAAAAGAATTATTTTTCTAATAATCGTTGGAAAATTTTATACATTTTTTGTAAAAAAAATTTAATCTTTTGTAACACACCAAACGATTTCCTAAAATTTAAAAGAAGAGTAAAGAAGATTTTAAAGCAAAATGTTTCATTCTGATAATATTAAAAAGTTTTAAAAAACGTAAATAATTCAGTAAATTCAAGAAATATTAAGAAGAATGGAAGAGTTTGAAATCTAATTTTAAACTGTAATTTTTTAGAAAAGTAGATTTTCGAAGATTTCGAAAAAATAAACTTTAAAAGCTTCAAGGGAATTCCGAAAGATTTCAAGGAGATAAAATTATCTTTCTTAAAATTCCTGTAAAAAATTTAGAAGATTATATAAGTCAAATGTCTTACATCTTAAATGTTTTTTTTCTAATTTTAAGAAAAATGTAGTAAGATGAAAATATTTTTTAAAAATTTATTTTGTTTTCAGCGTATCAGAAATATTTTTAAACTTTAAAAAATTTATCAAAATTTATCAATTATTCGATGATATCTTCCAAACTTCTAAATGTCTTAAACATCTTTTAAAATGACACGAATTTTTATAATATTTTTTTTAATTCAATAAAAGAAATAAATGTAAAGTCCTCTAGGTTCTTTTTTGACACATCTTTTTTCATCCTATATTAGGCTATAATCACAATTTTGAGGATTTTAAGAGAAAAGGCCAAAAAGTTATTGCCTTAACCTCATTCAAAAGATTATTTACAATCAATTTTAAATTACACTTATTTTACAATTAAAATAAAATTGTAAAAATTAAATTGTGTAATTTTGAGATAAGTATTTTAAGGCATTAAATATTTTGTAAAGATTTCATTTGCAATAAAATATGTTTATCAGTTTTTTTATAAATTTATAAGTAAATAATTATTATAAGATTCCTAAGAAAATGAAAAAAAAATTTTTCGAATATATCAGATGTGTCAGAAAAGATCCTAGGAGATTTAAAAAAATTTATTTTTATTTTATAGGATTTTTAAAAATATTAGGAAAATTTCTTATCTATTTAAAACGTTTTCAATTCTTCAAGATATTGGTAACTCTCTCGAGCTTTTATCAAAAATATAAAAAGTCATTCAGAATGTAGAAAAAAATTTGCGTATAATCTTCTAAATTTTCCCAAGCATTTTAAGAAACTATGCTTATTCTCCTGAAACCTTTCTAGAGTCTTTTAAAGTTCCTAAAGTTTATCTTGGGTTTCTAAAACACTTCTAAAGTTTACATTTTTTAGAATCTCATTAAGTCTACTAAATGCTTCCTGAATTCACCTAATTATTTACATTTTTTAAACTTTTTAATCTTATCAAATTGAGGCATTTTTTTCAAATCTTCTACACTCTTCTTTTAAATTTTAGGAAATCGTTTGATGTGTTTAAAAATCTGCGTGAATATTTTTAAGTAGATTTTTAAAAACAAAAAATTATTAAAAACTTTCACACGATTATTAGAAAAATAATTCTGTTTTTCTAATCTTGTCAGACCTTCCAATCTCTAATCTCTAAAAATTATTCAAATTTTTCCTGAGTTTTTTTTTAATTCTTCAAAATTAAAAAAAAATGCCTTCAAAGTTTTTCAGATGCTTTGAGAATATTTGAAATTTTCTACCATGTTTTGAAATGTTTAAAAATAATCTTTTCAAATTAATTGTTGGAAATAAAAAATTATGTTAATTATTCGTTTAAAACTCTTTACAAGTTTCAATTATCTTCGAATCGGTTCAAAATTTTTGAATATCTCTTAAACTTATACAAATTTGAAAGAATTATGTTTGAGTTATGAATTTGAAAGTTCTTCGTTTATCGACTTTTATTGTTATTTTTTCATTTTACATACATATCTTTTATATTTTGTCAAAATTTAATATAAAAGTCTTAAATGTTAAGTGTATTTAAATACAACAATTTTTAATGTTTCAAAAATTTTAGAAATAATTCAACAAATTGTATGTGTAATTGAAATAAACTTTTTTTAATTCTCATACAACTTATTCCAAGCTATCTTTTTAAAATTTTTAAAATTTATGTAATTACTCATTCTGATTAAAAATAATTGAACCTCAGTTTTTAAAATCAATTTATCCTACGTTTCTAAAACGCCTCTGAAGTTTAAATTCTTTTTTAATGTCATCAATTCTACTCAATATTTATTAAATTTATTCGATTCTTTACATTTTTTAAAAATTTATAATGTTATCGAATTAAAAAATGTTCATTTTAAAACCTTTTACACTCTTTTTCGAAATTTTAGGAATTTGTTTGATGTGCTTAAAAATCTTCTTTAATTTTTTTTTAAAGCACATTTTTAAAAAGAAAAAGTTATTTAAAATTTGCCTACCAATCTTGAAAAAGTTCTGTTTCTAATCTTGTCGGACCTTCTAAGCCTTGTAATCATTAAAAACTATTTAAATTTTTCCTGATTTTCTTTGAAATTCGGCAAAATGAAAAATATTGCCTTAAAATCTTCAGATGCTTTATTGACCATTTTAAACATAGTTTAAAATTTATTGGGATTTTTTAAAATCAATTTTTCAAAATGAAAAATTATAATAATTATTCGTAGAAACCTTAAAGAATTTTTTTTCATTTTCGTGAAACCTTAAAAAATTATTTAAAAAATCTTTACAAATTTTAATTATTTTCTAATCGTTTCGAAATTCCTGAATATCTCTTAAACTTACGCAAATTTGAAAGCACATTTTTCAAACCAAAATATATTTTTTTAAATGTGCAACAAAATTGCGCTAGAAGGCTTGATAAGAATTAATTTTCCTATTTTTTTCTAAAATTATAGAACATAGCAAAATTGCCTGAACTTTCATTCTCTTGACACCCTGCGAAATTCAGTTTACTTAAAAACTCCTCCAAATAGCCAGTTAGCCACCGAAAACGAATTGAGAAGTCGGGTTGGGGGGGGGGGGGGGGGGGGGGGGGGGGGGGGGGGGGGGGCTCGGGCTCGTGCTCGTGCATTTTCTGCTCTACAGGAGGCTGGCCTACGCAACATGTAGCAGTGCCGACTCACCGACACGCTACGTTTGAAAGTGTTGCTCCCAGATGGGAGAGTGGTGGGGGCCGAAAAATCCCACGTTCTGGAGACACTGGCCCAGGCTCTAATCAGTAGTCATCGTCTTTCATCGGGTTCGGCTCGTTTAAAAAAGTGTCATATCTTCACCGAAAATAATCTGGGCAAAGGGGGAGGGGAGGGTAAAAAATACTAAATACGAATAAATAAAACTATAGAGTAATCCAATTCTAGTCCCAAATTCGCTGAAGCAATGTTTTATCAATACTGGTACGTCAAGCGTTCGCTATTCGAATCAAGCTGGTCCCAAAAGAATTGAATTACCGTAATTCCATTTTCGAAACGATAGATGTCCAGCCGACGCGGACATCATTGGTTCTAGGGTATTTAGTACCCCCCTCTACCCAGATTTTTTTCAAACTATATTTCAATTGAAATATATTTTCAATTGAAACTATATTTCAATTGAAACTATATTTAAATTGAAAATGATAATGTACTAACAACATTTTGACACAGTTTAGGGTGGGTTCCGAACCACTAAGAACAACAGCTTTAAGTACTTAGAGAACCTTTTTCTCTAGAGGTACCGGTCTAATTTCCAGAGTGCGAGGTGGGAATCGAGCCCGCAAGCCAACGGAGTGCGTCAAAAACCTACGCTTTAGCCCCCACGGCCACCGTCTCACTCAAAAATATTTAATTACAGTGAAAATCTTCAATAGCCCTCCTTTCTATAGCCTTTCCGAAAATTGATGCCGCACCGCATGTAGGGGTAAGAGGTGCTGCGCGGAGTGCACGGGATCTGTGGCTGTCACTCAGGCAAACAGTCAGGCGTGAACAAACAAAAGCGGAGTGGGCTATAATGAGTTAGTTTCCACCCACCGTCAACCCCGAAATCGGGGCTATAGAAGAGTTTCACTGTATTTGCATGTTGTACTCACCACAGTCATAAAATAAAGTAATAACTGATTTGTTTACATCAAACTTAATGTAATGAATGGAAAAAAATTAAAACTTGACGGAAATTGTTGCAACAGAAATGTTTTTAATACGCAGCACAACACAATACATGTAATTATTTTTTAAATTTACATTATAACTCAAGATATAATTATCGTTTGCTGGATAATAAGCAAACATCCTTAATATATAAAGTCCAATTAAACGTTTTAACAGAACTAGTCATTAATTAAATAATGTAACTATTTATAATTAATACTGTGACAACCACAGGTTGACTGAACAGCTATAAATCAAATTTTGGAAGAAAAAATTCAAATATCTTGTAATATAATAATTTAATTAAAATTACATAAAAAAGCGGTTAAGCTTTATTTATCCATTTTTTTCTATAATTTTTAGAATAAACGTAAGAAATGAAACATCTCTATAAATTATTAATAGATCACCATTTTTTTGAAAATTTTTAAACAAAATGTTAAAATTGTTGAATTTTATATCCGAAAATATTAATTTCAACTATAAAAGATGACTTTTTTAATATAAAAGATTATTTTCCTATAAAAACACGAAATTTCAACTAGTTAAAATTACACAAACAAAAGCAAACTTTTGAAATAGGTGAATGGCGAACAAAAAGGATTAATTGTCAACAAAAGAGATTAATTTTTTAAACAAAAAAAAAAGGAACTTTCACCAAGATAAATAAGTTTCCTTAAAAATAATTCAATTTTCACACGAAAATAATGAATTTTTAACCAAGTTTATCAATTTTCTACAAAAAAAAAAAATTTCCACTAGTTTAATGTGACCAAAAAATACGAATTTGCAACAAAATGGTTGAAAGTTTAATCAAAAAGATAAACTTTCAACCAACAAAATTAATTTTGTAACCAGAAATAAAAAGCATTAATTTTCCAAAAAGAAAGTTAATTTTGAACCAAATTATTCAGTTAGAGCCTAAAGATGTAATTTTCTGCAAACAAATTCAAGTTCCAACACAAAGATATGAATGTTAAACTTAAACAATGAATCTCGAACACAAAAAGAACAATTTTTTAAATATACGTTCGATAATATATTATATAGTATATATCGTCGTACATGTATTGTTTAAAAAATTGTTTTCTTTCGGTCGATAATTCATCATCGGGGTATTTTTTTAAACAATCGTTTTATTATGGTTGAACATTTTAAGTTGACAAATTCATATCTTTGTGTTGAAAATATAATTGGTTTGCATAAATTAAATCTTTAGGCTTTAACATCAATAACTTGGTTAAGAATTTACTTTTTTGAAAACTCGTATTAAAATTTGGAAGTAAAATAATTTTTCTAAACTTTCAACTGTTTGCAATAAAATTGCAATATTTTTTCGAGAATTAAATTTTTTGTTAAAAACTTGAGTTTTCGAGTTAAAAATGTAACTGAATTGTAGATATTTCACTTTTTCTGAACAAAATCTAATAGGTTTCTTGAAAATTGATGTATTTTTTAAAAAATTTGTTTCTTTATGGTAGAAGATTAATCTTGTTTGTTGAAAGTTTATCTTTTTATTTGAGGCTTCAAAGATTTTGTTAAAAATTTGAATTTCTTGATCTAATTAAACTAGTTGAAAATTTGTTTGAAGTACTTGGGAAATAATCTAATCTGATCTAATTGATGTGCCTTTGTGTAGATCCATATTTTTCTCTAAATAATTCATTCCATCTTTTCCTAACTTCTGGATGTACGATTTTCTCGATTGAGCCTTTAGGCTGCAGCTTTAGTTCCGCAAATAAAACAGTTGAAGTTCCTTCGACCGTTATATACACTTTTGATTGACCTCGTAGTAATGTCTGTACACCATCGTAGGGGTGGAAGGTATGCGATGTAAAACAATCGGTGACTACTACCTGTGCTACCTTTGGGAAATGACCACTGCCTTCAGCCCATTGCTTCATTTTTTCCAATCTACCAGGAGGGTTGTCGGAAACAAGACCTGTATCTTCAAGGTGCCCTTCCACTTGGAACGACTGTCCAGTTGGGGCTCCATGTCCGAAATTTATTACAACTTGATATTCGCTATGGACTTGAGCTCTTGGCGTCCTCATCCAAGGATAGTTTTTCGTGTATAAGTCGAGGTAGCCCCAATAAATGGAGCCATTGTTCAGGTCAACCTGAATGAAGGTTGAAGCAGCACCTGGGTTAGCAGAAGAAATTTATATTTATGAAATTTTTGTACAATAGTAATGAGGTGGGCCTTAAAAAATATTTTTTGGTTTGTTTTTTATTATAGCTGTAAAAATCTGGTAATCGCCTGACTCGCATTTATGACCAGAGCTCACAGACCTGAAACGCCGCAACGATGCCGCACGAGGGGAAGCGTCCCCCGCCAGGTGCCAGATCGTGGATGGAAATTACCCCCACCATACCTACCGTTTGGGAGCCGCAAAACAGAAAGTGCATGATTACCACTGTGAGTTCGTATGTAAGCCGAAA
>NC_046663.1:2205777-2253481 GCF_010883055.1 Belonocnema kinseyi | reverse complement strand
CTCCGAGGTCGAATCGTGCATTTTCGGCTTACATACGAACTCACAGTGGTAATCATGCACTTTCTGTTTTGCGGCTCCAAACGGTAGGTATGGTGGGGGTAATTTCCATCCACGATGTGGCACCTGGCGGGGGACGCTTCCCCTCGTGCGGCAACGTTGCGGCGTTTCAGGTTTGTGAGCTCTGTTTAAGACCTGTTTCGGTTACCCCCACCGTTGCATCCAGCGGGTTACCCCTCGCTTGCTTTTTCTCGCCTGGGATTATATCTTAGAAGGATGGCGTACCTGAGAGATTTAAACTGGACATTGTAAACTGAAATCGTAAATTTCGTTTCCCGGATTCCCCACAATAAAATTAAGCTGTTGTCCCTTCTGGTTCCACTTTAGAAATTTCCCATGGAGTTTATTACACTCAAATTCGAAGAGTACAAAAAATCTTTGATAAAAATGGAAATGTTTGGTCTTTTAAGGTTGTAAACTCAAGTACATTTATAGAATTACTTCTTTTTTTAAACTTATACTTTGATGTTAACAAGTCACATTGAGGTAATTTCTTCTTAATTTGTGTGTTTAATTTAAAAACTCATCTAGTTTCGTAGAAATTACATTTTTCTGGGTTAAAGATTCAACTTTATTTGTGTAATATTCGTCTTTTAGTTCGAAAATTCATTTCTTGTAGTAGAAACTTGATATTTCTGGATATGAAGGCATCTGTTTGATTCAAATTGATCTGTTCAGGAGAAAAATTGTACTATTTTGTTAAAAATTCGTTCTTTTTTTTTATAAAAATGTATTTATTTTAACTAAAAATGTATTCGTCTTTTTTGGTAGAAAAATAATCTTAGTAGAAAATTAATTTTCTTAGTTCAAAATTAATTTGTTGAAAGAAAAATTTAACTAGTTTGTAGAAAATTCGTTGTGTTTTGGTTGAAACTTAATCTTCTTGTGGAAAAATTGCATTGCAGATTTTAATATTTTTAGTTTCGAAAGTCGTTTTTTTTATTCTTAAACTTGAAACTTAACTATATTATTTATGTTTGCACTTAAGAGGAAATTATTCTTCTTGGTGGAAACTTCACATAAATATTTATATTCAACTATTTGGTGAAAATTTAAACTATTTTTTTTATTTGAAAATTTACATTTTTATTGAAAATTCTTTTTTCCAAATAAAAAATTGTAATATTTTGTATGAACCCCTTCATTAGTCCTAAAAGTATTTTTAACAAGATTTAAACAGATTTTCAAAGTTGTAAAAAATATAATCTGGAAGATTTTCAGGCATTTAAAAACATACTTTTAAAAAAGTAAAAAAAAACAAATTTGGAAGAATAAATAAAAATTGAACAATTATTTCTTTAGAAAAAATTCGATTAGGTTGAAAATATTTAGAAGTTTTGAAGAGCTTCAAAAATAATTTAAAATTTGTAATGATTCCAAAAATTGTTTTAAAAAATATATATTTTTGAAGATCTTTAAATCATATTTTGCAGTTTGAAATGATTTATTAAGCTTTTGAGATAATAACAAAATATACTAAGATTCCTGTAAAAAATATTAATAAAATAAGTGAAAATGAAATAAATAACAATTGAAAGATTATTCATTTTTGGCAATTTAAAATAAAAAGCATTTAACTTCTAGTTTAAAAAGTGTTAATTAAAAAAAATCGTAATCTGTTAAGTTTTAATGATTTCCACTGAAATTGCTTAAAATGATATAATTTAAAAAAATATTCAAATGGGTTGATTCATTTTTCAAATTAGAGCATTGAAAATTATAACATGGATTTTTTGTTTTAATCTTCGATCTGTACAATTTATGAAAGTTAGAATTTTTTATTTTGCAATTTACGGATATTTATTTTAAAATTGCAAAATTAAAAATGATTCTTTATTTTTTGTAAATCAATTTTAAGTGTATATTTGAAAACATTTCCAAAATTGTCAGAAAATAATCTGGATGATTGTAACGCATTATTTTAATTTTGCAGGGTTTATTGAAAGTTTCAGGTAAAACGCGAATGATATAAAAAATTGTTTAGAAGTTTCAAAAGAATTTCAAAAATAATAACAAATTTAAAAAGATTCGATAAAATTGTTTAGAAATTTAGGTTTTTGAAGATTTTGAAATCAAATTTTGAAACTAAGCACTTTGAAAGGCTGAAAAAGAAGAAATAAATTTGACTAAAATTCCTATAAAAATTAAAAATGAATTTACATTTTTGGTATTGCCTGTACTCAATTATACATTTTTATGCTTTAACGGAATTTTTCAGCTTTATAAGTTTGAATTGTTATATTTTAATCGTAAAAAATATTTGAAAACCGAAAAATTGTTGAGAATCATTTTTCCTGATTAAAATGGCAACTCTGGACAATTACAGCTTTAAAGCAAAAATAAATACTTCAAATTTGTATTTTTAAAATGATAAAGAAAAGAATCCCGATCGTTGATTCAGATTTCTGTGATTTCCGGGATTTTTCCGGCGCTGAAAATTTCCGGTCATTTTTATTACTCTTAATTGTACCTTTTGATAATTGAAATCTATTGTTCTCTTTTATTTATGAACATGGTGGGAAATTCCCAAAGGGTATTTAAAAGGAAAATAAAACAAAATCATTTCAGGAAGGTTCAAGAAGCTTAAGTTGTTGTGACAGATTTTGAAACTCTGGTTATTTAAGAGATTAGTTTATTACTAAACCTTTTGAAGCTCAAGTTTTTTAACAGATATTTAAACTCTGATTCACAATTGAATTAGTTTTATTACTAAACCAATCGGATTGTTCAAAATTATCCTTAAATAGGCTAGCCCTCTGAGTTTTGTCTCATTCTGTTTTGGTCATTAATTTTAAACATTAATTTTTTGTTAGTGCCTTTAAAAATGGATTAAAAACTAAATTTGGATTTTTATTTAACTCGACAACTAGCAGAAAAATGGCATCTGATGCAGCTCTTCCAGTCGTTCTCGAGGCAACTTCTCAAAGAGGCAAGACAATTATGAATGTGAACAATTACAAATTTCATTTTACATCAATTTTGCTTTCTAGGGAAGAATCTTGGAATGTAGTGATCGTAAATGTGAAGCTTTTTTGCGCAGTTTAGGCAAATCTCCGCGGACTTTAACAATAATAATTTAGAGCATACTCAAGTTTCTTTTGATTCTCGACTTCTCCAAAGACAAGCACTATCGTCAAGTGCTAAAAGAAAAGCCCTTGACAAGTCGGACGAAAAACCCGCGAAAATTATAAATTCATCTTCAACGAACATAAAATTTTGAGAATCGATGACATTACGTGTGCGCGAAAAGCAATTTTCCATGCCCGTCAAAAAAAAATACTCCCACAAAGCCAAAAGATATTAATGAAGTAAACCAGAAACTAGCGGCACTAAACACTAAAACTAAATTAAATAATGAAGAATTTGTTGAAATTAATGACGAAAACTCAAATTTGATCATCTTCGCGACAAACAAAAAATTAGAGTTTCTCTCAAAATCTAAAAAGTTTTATGTCGACGGTACATTTGATTATTGTACTAAGGTTTCTTAACAATTGTTTAGTATACATGGTTACCTCAATAGCCATTACATCCCTCTAGCCTTTTGCTAACTTAAAGATAAATGCGAAAGGACATATGAAGAAATGTTCCCAACTCTTGTTGAATCAGGCCGTGATAAATAATGTCCTTTAAATCCCGAAGAAATTATAGTGGATTTTGAATTTGGTACCTACAACGCCATAAAAAAAGTTTTTCCCGCTGCTCGATTTATCGGATGTAGCCAGGCGGTGGTCACTCAATACTTTAGATGTGTCGCAACAAAGTCGACGTTAGAGCCATCTAGCGTATACTCATATCCCTAAGGTAAGATAATAGATGACCTTTCAGATAACCTCGATAATACCCAGATACTTTTCAGATAATGGTCGTAAAAACTAAATAAATTGCAGAAAACAATATAAAAACAAGTAGAAATACATAAAGAATTGTCAGAATAATTATGTATGCATTTCTAGTTGTTTTTGTATTGTTTTCTATATGAAAATGTGTTTTTATGATGAAAGACAATTGTGAAATTATTTTTGAAGTATGCTGCCGGTGAAAACAACAACAACGAACAGTTACCGTGGTTACTGTTCGCCATTTTGGAAATTTTGAACTTAGACTTGCGGAGTGAGGTGCGGGAAGCGCAATTGCTGCGCCATCTGGCGTATACTCCTAACGGGATCAAAGTAAGTTCAGGCACCTCGCCATTGTGAGTGACCAGGCCCTCTCAACTCTAATGGGCGAATATGAAGAATTATGATTATTATTTCAAGCATAGTACAAGTTGCGGCCAACTGTTGGCGCTGCGTGTCGTCACGGGGGATTGAATTTGAAGGTTTGAAAATTCAAAGTGTCAAACGGTGCCAAAGTATAAATTTTATTTGAAAAAATGAATCCGATGACTATAAAGTTAAACAAATGGAGGTGTGTTGTTCCCGGGTGTCAATCGTCGCGTCATGTCCAGTATCGCCAATTTCCGAAGGACGCAAAGCCGGGTATGTTGTGGTTAGAAGCGGTGTCAAATCCTCTCTTGACGAAAATAACCTACAGAGAAATCCATGAAAGCGGTTATCGAGTATGCTTTTTGCGTTTTCGGGCGAAGAATTATTTACGCGGTCCGCGAAATTTTTTCAAAACAAAAATAGTGCCTTGGGTGTCGTTGCCTGAAAAAGAGCTGAATGATCTTCCTGGCGATGCTCCGGTTGAGGTAGCACGTGATGTTGACGCAAATATTATACATTTACATTTAATTATTTCACGTGTGTGCTATTATATGAATTGTAAATATGTTTTGAATCTTAAAATTGAATATAATGATCAATAAAACGAATAGATAAAATGAAAAATGTATAAAGATATATTAAAAGTAATTTATTATACTTTATATATATCTTTACATATCTTTCTCACTTTGTTTATCCAATTTATTGATAAATATATTCAATTTTGACATTTTTCACCTATATACAATTTATATATGGCACACATACGTCACACATTTATACTTTTAGTTCAAGTTGCGGCCAACTATTGGCGCTGTGCTTCTTTATATTTATACTATTGAGTTGATAGGGCCTGTGAGTGACAACCGCCTGGAATTAGCATCCATCTTTCGCAATCGTGATATCGGAAAATTCAGAACTTAGGTCTGACGGTAGACTATAAAAACAACGATCCCAAAATTGGACAGTGGTTACGCGTTTGTGACCCATAATTCCACTTGACATAGACTCACTAAATTCGCAGAATATTTAGTCACCCCATATTTAAGTGATGACGCGTTGTTTCAGCCAAAAATCTCGGCTGAAAAAGCCGCTGAATTAAACAGAACAACGAACGCCTGTGAGTCTTTCCATTCTCACTTTAAGAGATATTTTTATCACCCACATCCTTCAATCTCATATTTTTTTGGTGCTCTTCTCACAGTCCAAAATCTAACGGACATAAAATCTAACAGCATCGGTGACCTCAAAAAAAGTAGAATTCGGATTCGAAAAAGAAGCAAGAGTTTGTCGAAAATCGAATTACTGATTATAATTCAGACAAGATCTCTCGAATTCATTTTGTTAAGTCAGTATCTTCTTATTATCACATTCATTGAACTGATCTCTAGCATATACAATTAAAGTGAAATTTCTGTAAATTCACGATTATTATGTTTTGCAGGTGCAATTTTTTACAGCTTTTTTCAGCTCTTTTCAAGGCTATCCAATACAATCGGCTCTTTTCAGGGCTATGCAATATAATCGGCCCTTTTTAGGGTCACCAAATCAAACAGGTATTTGAAATATTCTTTAAATTTTCGATTTGAATAATTACGAATCTACATTTTTTTGAAGTAGTTACTAAGAACTATAAAGTGAAAGAAAAGCTGAAAATATTAGAAAAAACTCGGACTTTCTAGCGCTATTCTATGAGAATATTATTATGAATAATAAATTGTTTAACACATTATGTTCGTCAACTTTATTTAATTATAACCTCATTAGAAGTTGAAAGTGGACTAAAAGTGAAATTTTTTTTGTAAAGTTCTGACTTTTCAGCATTATTTGAAAAGGATATTATTATGAATAATAAATAGTTCAAGTAAGTATAGTAACTTGATTTAATTATAACCTGATTCGAATTTGAAGTGGAAATTATTAGAAAAAATCTGAAATTCTGGCTTTATTTTAAGTAAATATTATTATAAATAATAAATTGGCTTAGCAATTATGTTTGTTAACTTGATTCAATTATTACGAATGAATGCCTTTTGGTAACTATTTTCAACTATTTTATAGAAAATGGAACTACTTTAAGGAAACCTTATCTTTTAATTAATAATGCAAACAACTGTTTGCTTGAAGATTCACCTGCTTTGAGTGAGGATTTAACTTTTTTAAATTAAAAATTGGTTTTTTTTTATTCCATACCGCTGCTTTTGTTTTAAATTACAAATCTTTTCTTATTTAAAATATCAACTATTACATTTTTTGTTGAGAACTCATATTTTTCCTTTAAAATTCAACTCCTTTGAGAATTGAACTACTTCGTTGATTAACAAAAAACATTCATATTTCACCCCACTCAATCGTCTAACGTTATTATTAAATGACATGGGGTTGGGGGCAGGTGACAATGATACGGATCCTAAAAAGAGGAATTTTTAGTTAAGAAAGTAAATTTTCACCCTAAAAGAAAAGAAATTTTCATGTAAAAAACAAAAATTTCAACTTTATAGGATGGATAAATTTGCGATCAAAAATTTAATTTCCAATTGGAAACAAAAATTCAACCCAAGAGTAATATTTCACGAAAAAAAAGAGTTTTTAATCATACAAATGGTTTAATTTGTAATAAAAAAGACGAATTTCTAAGAAAATACATGACTTGCTGCTAATATTTCTAAAAATAATATATGTTTGATAATATTTGATCAAATATAGCAATTTATATTTTCATAAACAAGTTAGATAAAAAAAATCGAAATGTTGGAAAATCAGGCACAGCGAATTCGTTCCTTCCATTCAAATAGCTTGAATTTAAATTGAATATCTTAGTTAGTCACAAATGATAATAAATAAGTCATATTTTTATGAATAATTTATAGTAGTTAAGTATTAATTATAAAATATTCCAGTAATTTTCACTGCGTGAATCTTAGCACGGAATGCTATTATTGATTATCATTTTAATTTAGAAACCTAATCTTGTCCACGTGTAACTGCCCAAAAATTTGTATATGCTTATATAAAATGTTTCGAAAACTTTAAATGATTATATTTTACTAATTATTATCAAAGATATATTATTTTTAGTAAGCTTTGCAATAATTGAAAAAATGCAGGGAAATATAACGTTGAACATACGTAAAATAAAAATATTTTGTTACAAATACTATTTACAATAAAGGTTATTCTCAACTTTTCCATTATTTTTGTGATTAAACGTAATTATTATATTATTATATACATTAAATCAGGCTAATTGTACAATATTTTGAAATTCAAATTCCTAAAGTTAATGTATATTAAAATGAAAACGTTAAAAAAGTGAATATTATGTCAAATATTTCAAATTAAAAGGATTGATAGTACAATAGTTTTAAATTTATAGAAGATGTTCTCAGATGAAGGGTTTCAGATTGATACATCAAAAATTGCAGTAAAATTTTACTTTTAAAACGTTACAAATGGTAAAATTTGCGAAGTTTTCAATATTCAACTTAAAGGTCTTCAAAACAGAATTGGAAATTAAGAACTTCGCAAATTTTACCACTTTTAACGTTTTAAAAGTAAGATTTGACTGCAAATGTTGATGTCTCAATCTGCAATAATTCGCTTTGAAACAATTTCTCTAAATCTAAAATGATGGTTTTAATTTGAAATAAAATAATTTTACAATCTGAAGATTCTAAAGATATTGAGTTTCATACAAACAGAATTTGAAATGTATCAAATTTACACGTGAAAATTTACTATTACATATTATTCACTTTTTTAAGGTTTTCGGTTTTAAATTCATAAAACCTTCCCAGTCAGGAATGCATCGTCGATTCCATGTCTAAACGTCTTTTTTAGCGTCGAAAAAAAGTCGAAATTTGCATTGATTCGACGATTAATTGTCACCGAAATCGACGTCGTTTCGAGGTCGATTTAATTTAATTTAAATATTATAACCTACAAATATACAACTCATTGGCACTTTTCTAATATGAACTATAATTTTGCATAACCTAAAAGTAAAATTACAAGCTAAAGGTAGTTTTTTAATTTATTTTTTCTGTAAAAACGCTTCTTTGGCAATAGTAAATATTACGTCCCTCTCTTAATGTGGTAAAATTACAAAAAATATTTTTTACAATGTATGCAATGACCATGCTCGCACGCGCATGCATGGTCATTACAAATAGTGTTGACTTATATCGGTCTTTTTGATGACGGTTTCTCGTTCAGGCTTTCTTCGCCAGACTCCTCTACACTAGATAAATTATTTATAGGCTCGCCAGACATCATGTCACTACTTCTTTTTTTTAAATGTAAAAGCACACTAGCAGGCGGCAAAATACGCGGCGAAACGGAGGTTCGCGGAGGTTGATGCGGTACAGAGTGTCACTTTTATGCGCACTGCGCAGTAAGAATGCGTAGTGCAGTTGGGCGGGCACTTTCAATTTTGAAATGATGAACTCGCCAATATTCCAGAAATTCGAAGAAATTTATATTTATGTTTACAAATTATGAATATTAATTTATTTTGGATCAGAGAACTATCACCATTATTTGAGATGGAATTATGAAATGCTTTCACCACGTTGTTTCAACATGGAATTCATCCCTTAAATGAAGTAACAGACATCATAGCGTTTTCATTCGGAAACAAATGGATTTTAAATAGGTAAAAGGGAATAAACTCAAACTTAAAATTCTTGAACTATTGATAATAATTATTCTGTATGTGAAAATAAACTTTCACATCTTTTTGAGTCTGAAGTATTTTATAAGTTGAAATGACGTCGTTTCGACGTAATTTTGACATCGACTTTTATATCTTGCAAATTCGGAAAATATTTGGCAGGATTCACTCAAATTACGGTAAATAAAGTATTTTTAGAGCACAATAATTGTGGTCGAAATCGACTTAAAATTCGACGATGATTTTGACTCGGCGATGGTACGACGGTGACGACGTCATTTTGACGATCCATTCCTTACTGGATTTGTGAATTTAAATTCCGAAATATTGAACAATGAGGAAGATCCAATGTGCATATTAATTTAAGAATTACATTTAATAACAAAAATAATTGATAAGTTAAAAATAACCATTATTGTAAATAGTGTTTTGTAACAAAATATTTTTATTTTACGTATTTTCAAGGTTTTGTGTCCTTTATTGTTTCAATTATTGCAAATCTTACTTAAAATAATATATATGTTTATACATTCCATAATGATTGATAAAACATAACAATTTAAATATTTGTGAACAGTTTAGAAAAACAAATACAAATTTTTTAACAGAAACTTAAAACATTAATTTAAAAAAAAAATTAAAATCTTACTTAAAGATCTTCAAATATTTACATTTTATTGAACAATTTTTGGAATTATTTTAAATTTTTTATTATTTTTAAATTTCTTCAATACTTAAAAATATATTTTAACCTAATCGAATTTTTGATAAAATGATAATTATTCAATTTCAAATACTTTCAAGATTAATGACAGGGTTTATACAAAATACTCTAATTTTCTACATGGAAATATGAATCCTTAATAAAAACGTGAATTTTCAATTTGAAAATATTATTTGATTTCAACTTAATAGTTGAATATAAATATTTATGTGAAGTTTCCATGAAAAACAATAATTTTCTACCTAAAAGCAAGACTTTTTAGTACCCGAATTTTTAACCAAATAATGAAATTTTCACTAAAAAAGTGAAACCATAAATAAAATAGTTAAACTTGAAGTTGAAAAATCAATTATTAAACAAAAATAATTTTTAATAAAAAATTTTGAAATTTGCAACCAAATTAATTTTTAACTAAAAATTGAATTTTTATCCAAGAAGATTAATTTTCAACCAAAACACAAACGATTTTCTACATACTAGTTACATTTTGCAAAGAAAAAATAATTTTTAACTAAGAAAATTAATTTTCAACTAAGATTGTTTTTCTACTAAAATAGACGAATAAATTTTTAGTTGAAAAAAAATTAATTTTAAAGTAAAAACTAACGAATTTTTAAGAAAATAATACAATTTCCTACCAAAAAAGATCAATTTGAATAAGAAAAATGTAGTCTCAACCAAAAAATATGAACTTTCTAATAAAACAAATGAATTTTCGAACAAAAACGACGAATATTCCACAACTACAGTGTAAATTTCAACCAAAAAAATGCAATTTCTACGAAACTAGATGAATTTTTAAATTGAACAGACAAATTAAAACAAAATAGAAGAATTTCTATTAAAAAAATTCAGTTTGACCTGTTAACATCAAAGTATAAGTTTAAAGAAAGAAGTAAATCTCTGAATAGACTTAAATTTACAATCTAAAGAGACCAAACATTTTTGGTTTATCAAAGATTTTTTTAGATTAATAAACCTCATGGGAAATTTTTAAAGTGGAACTAGAAGGGACAACAGCTTAATTTTATTTTCAGAAATCGGGAAAAGGAAATTGCCAATTATCCAAATAAAATTTTTAATTTTGATGAAAATTAGAAAAGTTATACACTTTTCAGAAATTTGAAAATGTTCGAAAAATAGAAGAAAGAATTTTTTTTATAGATCCAAAAATTTCATTTGGAATTTTAACTAGATACCAAGTATATATCAAAACTATTCTAGCCAAATTTTTCGATTAGCCCCAATTTAAAAAATTGGAGCATATTCCAAATTTTAGACAATTTTTTTTAAGTTTCAGAACATTTTTTCACTGTCGTCTCTGATACCCGACAAAATACTTGTAAATTATCCAAATGACACTTTTATTTTTTATGAAAATTAAAAAAGTTATATGATTAATTTTCATAAATAAAAAATATGGCCGCTGGGCGAGCACATTCTCCTTGCGCATTGCGTGCGCCAAGTTTGAGCGCGCCCCGAGGTGGGGGGGGGGGGTGCTATTCGCGCTCTTTTTCGGATATTTCATGCGTACACTTCAAACTAATTTTTTTTAAATATCATAAATATTATAAATTAAATCGAAAACTGTGATTTAAACTTCCGGGAACTTTGAACTTATGGATCTCTTAAAAAACCAAAATTGCATATTTTTGAAAATGATCTAACTTTTGGAACTTTTGTCTAATTAAGAAATTTCATAATAATAGTTTCCAAAAACATATATTTTATATCTAGTAGAAATTTGGATCGATATTTCTTAAGCTCTTAAACAAATTTTTTTTCCCTTTTTTTGAAAATTTTCAAAACGTTGAAAAGCATAGAACTTTTTGAAATTTGAGGGGAGCAGCGGGTAATGTGGCGCACGCTCATTTACAGAAATTTATTGATTTATAGCGAGAGGTATTTACTGTACTGTATTTTTTTATGTATACTGATTTGTATAGTAAACAAAGTTGCTCAATAAAGCTAATCACTCAAATGTTATTGTGAAAAGTTATTTTTGGGAGTTATGTGTGTATTTTTAAAGTGACCAAAAAGTACAGAAAAAGTACAGTACCTTTTTTCCGGATTAAAAAATATATATATATAACGTTCAAGTTGCACACAATTTATGAGTAATTATTTAAACCCTTCATTTACCCAAAATTAGTTTCATTTAAGTCAGTAAACAACTTTTACTTCCCTTTCCGAAATTACACTAAGAGCGCGCCACATTAACCAGTGGGCACAAAATTTGGCGACGTCTTAACGACATCGTTACGACATCTTTACGACAACTTTACGACATTCTATGTCCATGTTGTTTCGCTGTCTTTACGATGTCGTAAAGAAATCGTCAGATGTCGTAACGATGTCGTAACGATGTCGTAAAGACGTCGCCAAACTTTGTGCCCACTGGGTAGCCAATCAGGAAGGATAACTTGGCGCAGGCACACTTTTTGTGAAACTTGATAATTAACTACTTTAAGAGGCGTAAATTCAAGAATAATCATACGCGTAAGGCAGATAAGATATTGAATTATGTGCTCTATATTATTTTACTACAGTTTTCAACATATTTAGCTGTTAACGGAGCTTTTTATAATATGTGCGCCACATTACCCGCCGCTCCCCTATCGAATATAAAAATGTCACTAGGATAATTTGCAAGTCTTTTTGACGCGTAATAAAAAATTTTTATTCAAATTTTGAAACAGCTCAAACTTTTTGAATATTTGTCTAATCGAAAAATTTAGATTTGAATGAAATTTTTCGATCCATGAAAAAAATAATTGTTTCTATTTTTTGAAAAGTTTTGAAAAGTATATAACTTTTCTAATTTTCATAAAATAAAAAAATTTATTAATTTGCAAGTATTTTACCCATCTATAAGACACTGACAAAAATTTATGAGATTTGAAAAAAAAATTTTTTTAATTTTTAATCCAATCAACTTAGCCTTTGATACACTTCTTAAGGTTCCCAGTATAAAGATTAGGTTTGTTTATCAGATATTTTTGACAAAAATTAACAAATTCCGAACATTTTCAAAATTAAAAAATTTGTTTTAAAATCTAAAAATTTTTGTCAAAGTTTCTCATAGATGGGGAGAAGAATAGCAAATTATCTAAATAAAATTTTTAATTTCGATGAAAATTAGAAAAGTTATATACACTTTAAAATCTTGAAAATGTTCAGAAAAATAGAAAAAAAATAATTTTCTAGAAGGTTAGAAAATTTTATTGAAATTCATCACTATATATCAAATATATTTAGAAACTATGTCATTTAAATTTTTCGATCAGACAAAAATTCAAAAACTTTGAACTGTTTCAAAATTTGAATAAATTTTTTTTGAGTTTTAGAAATTGTTGTCAAATTTTCATGTACGCGTCGAAAAGACTTTCAAATTATCCCAATGACATTTTTAAATTCGATAAACCTTCAAAAAATTATATGCTTTTCAACATTTTGAAAATTTTCAAAAATAGGAAAAAACATTTTTTTAATAGGTTAAGAAATATCAATCCAAATTTCTACTAGATATAAAATATATTTTTTGAAACTATTATCATGAAATTTCTTAATTAGACAAAAGTTCCAAAAGGTAGACCATTTTCAAAAATATGCAATTTTGGTTTTTAAGGGCATGTGATACCCCGAAAATTATCGATTTTGCCAGTTTTAGGTTCCCCTGACTTTTTTTCTAGAATAATGAATATTTTGTCCTCAAAATTTGGGAAATTATATCAAAGATTCTAACGGACATTCCTGCACACTTTTTTGTTGGTTATTAAAAAAAAATTATTTTACTAAATTTAATTAATTTGAATGGGACTTAGGAATTAGTATCGATTTTATCAGTGTTAGATTCCCCCGGCTTTTTTCTAGATTAACAAATATTTTTTCTTCAAAATCTGGGGAATGAAAGTGAACATTCTAACGGATGTCCCAGCAAACTTTTTTGTGGGTAAATTTTGATAAATTTTGATTTTGCTAAAAATATCTGTGTATATTTTGAGGTTATGTGTGTTACAATTCTCTCGAGCTTGACTTCCAAACTACACAATATTTTAATAATAATAAATTATTTATAAATAATTTAATAATTTCCAAATAATCGAAATGACAGAGCCGTAGATGCTTTGTGAACCTTCTTTAAAAACAAATCGAAACAAATTTAATTTACAATTTATGATTGAAATTCCTCAGAAGCTTAAGTCACAGTTTTCGATTTAATTTATGGTATTTAAAACGATATCTGCTGAATCAGAATTGATGAAAATCTGTATTTACTCAAAAAAATTATTCCATTATATAATAATTAGAGGAATCTGACAAACTCACCTCGTAAATAGTGTCCTTTTTTAATCACTGGCATTCGATTTCATTAAGAAACGACAGTTATATGATTTCACGAAGTATTTTCGTAATTTGCTTCTTAACTTTATAACTTTACGTAACATTGGTGAATTCACGAAAATTTTATCGTAATCCCGAATTCAGCAATAAAAATTTGAAAAACTCTCTTTATTTTTCGTCTGAAATGATTCGGAAATTTCCGAACATTTTTAACATTGTACTGTCCTTGAACAAGGACGCTTAACTGGAACACGATGCGATAATCTGTTACCATGGCAATAATAAGCCGTGCCGCATTCCTTTTACGCACAGCTAGCGCAAGCGCAGTATCTCTATATGAAAATTAGAATAGTTTTTTTTTTAATTTGGAAAATGTTCGGAAAAATAGGAAAAAAAATATTTTTCTGATAGATTAGGAAATTTCATTCAAATTTGTCACTAGATACCAAATATATTTATAAAATATCTCAGTTAAGTTTTTCAATTAGATAAAAATTAAAAGAGTGGAGCTTTTTCAAAATTTAAAGAAAATTTTCTGGTGAGTTTCAGAAGTTGTTGTACAATTTTCCGTTACACGGTAAACAGACTTGCAAATTATTTCAATGACATTTTCAAATTCCATAAAAATTTAAAATGTTATATTCTTTTTAAAATTTTGTTAAAAAGAAAAAAAATGTAGTAGGTTAACACATATCAATCTAATATTCTACTAGATATAAAATATATGTATTTCACAACTATTCTCATGAAATTTCTTAATTTGACAAAAATTCAAAAAGTAGGATCATTTTCAAAAATATGCAATTTTTGTTGTCAAGAGATCCATAAGTTGAAATCGTTGTTTTTAGTAGATTTGAATAAGATTAACAAATTATCTTGAAGTTTTTCAATGAGAAAAAAATCATCGAGCGCGAAGCGCGCATTTAATAATGAGAATGTAAGCCTCAAAGCCGTAGGTGCTTTAAGAACCTTCTTTAAAAACAAACCGAGAAAAATTTCAGTCACAATTTATGGCTGTAATTACTCAGAAGTTAAAACCCCAGTTTTCGATTTAAGTTATAATATTTATGATATTTGAAAAAATATAGTTAAAGTGTACGCATTAAACGTATGAAAACGAGCGCGAAGCGCGAAAGTGTACCCTCACTACCTAGTGGGCACAAAATTCGGCGACGTCTTTACGACATCGTCACGACATCTTTACTACATCTTTACGACATCCTATGTCCATATCGTTTCGAAGACTTCGCGATATCGTAAAGACATCGTCAGATCATACCACTTATTCACGATATCGTAAAGACACCTTAACGACATGGACCTAGGATGTCGTAAAGTTGTCGTAAAGATGTCGTAACGATGTCGTAAAGACGTCGCCAAACTTTCTGCCCACTGGGTATAACACTAGATTACACTTACCATGCCAATGCAGCAGAGCCACAAACGTGATGAAAAGAGTGAAAAAAGTAATGTCCATTTTTTTTAAACAATTACATGGACACCGAAATAAAAGAATAAATTGATTTTCGAAAAATGCGTATGAAGTCACACGATAAATGGCTGCTATATATATGTACTGATTTTTATCATCTATGCAATGACACGCTATATTTCTTCTTCAAAATATAATAAATTGGAGGGAGGAAGATCATTGACACTAGATCTAGAAATTTTCCGTATTTTAAAAATCTTATTCCCCACTAAATCTTCCGGGTAATTAAAAATTACAAGGTCGTATAACTGCGGTGAACAGCGCGTTCAAGATATTTTTCTGTATCATGTATAAAAATGCAAACAAAGATAAAAGATGTATACATGCCTTGAAGAAAACCCGTGGATTTTCTCTGTATGAAATTCTTAATCCTTGAAATAATCTGAAGAAAATATAATAATATTAGAAAATTATTAACAATAAGCAGTTTTGCTGCAAAAATTTTAATTTCCAAATTATTCCAATTTCAAACGATTCCAACAGTTTACGTGAGGTTTGACAATTTTCAAATTTTAAAACGATTTCGTATGTTTGCAGAAGATACAAATTTGTAGCCATGTTTTTTTCGTTTGTCTCGAATTTTTTATGTGTAATAATGCAAAACAATAGAAGTTGTGAAAAATATTCATAATACTAGACTGGGCATTATACGGCAGAATCAATTTTGAAAAGTCAGAAATAATTTAAAGTCTTTAAAATAGAATTAAAAGAATCGACAAACATCGAGTATTGGTACGTGAATATTTGTTCCGCATTCACAAACGTTTTCGAAAAACTGAAATTACTTTTCTTTAATATTTAATGTTAAATTCATTTACGTTTTACCGAAAACAAAACAAATGTTAAAAATAAAAGAATCGTAAACGAATAAAGAGCATCACTCTAATTGTTCCGACCCTAAACATAACTTTTATTATTTTTTTGCCCTCTTGAAGCATTAAAAATAATTGTACAACCACACAACTGCAAAAATATTCAAAATAAGTTATTTTTTAAATTTTAGTCGTTTTGATTCAGAGAGTCAATAAAGTATATTTCACGTAAGAAAAAAGCTAAATAAAATGAACTTCGTCAGACACTTAAGTTCATTCTCATAAAAGACAAATAAATTTCATAAAGTTTGCTAAATATTTTCAATTTTCTATGAAACATTATGCAAATTTAGAGCACGGAAAACCTGAATGTATATAATTAATTTCGAGTGAGTAGATCCATTGTAATTTAAAAGATTGTGAAAATTCTTGTATTTCTTAACTTGGTTTAAAGAATCAGACGGCAGTGTTTTTAAATTGGAGACAGTGAGACTGGCCTCGTCATGCTTACAATTTCCGAATATCATCTTCTCATTGTTTTAATACGAGAGTTAAAAATGTTATATCGATCAATCATGTTATTAAACATTTATTTTTTTCACTTTTTCCATTTTTAAACCCTTTCTTTTATTATTTTAATCAAATTATTAATTTTCTACGAATCTTAAGTGGCTTAATTTCATATTTATTCAATCTGGTGCAATATCAAGGCAAATGCTTTTTAAAAAGTTAGGTAAATAATGACAATCTTCTATAGAAAATGATAAAAATAGATAACAAATAAAATGTTGACAATCAATAACAGAAGTCTGTTTAAAAATAGAGAATAAGGGTGCTAAATATGCATAGTTATTTAATTGATGTATTAATCTATATTGATCCATTATATTTTTAGATTGTAAAAAATTCTTATTTCTCTTGAACTTTTTTAAGCAATTAGAAGTCAATATTTTGAAAATGGAACGAGAATAGGCCAAGCTAACAATGTCTAACGATAGCCTTCTTATTGTTTGAATAGAATTAAAAATGTGACAACATGACATCGTTTTATTCAAATTTTCTATTTTTCATGATCTCCATGATTATTGCTTTCTTCAAATCATTATAAAAAATTCTAATCAATTTTATTTCTAGCAAATAATTAGTTGTAGACGATTGAATAAGGAAATTCGTTAAATTTGACCAATTTTCAGTAGCAGACTAAGAGCTATCACGGCCCGGGGCGTTTTTTGCTAAGAGCCCCCTCCCCACTATTTTCCAAAAAATATAATAACTTATATCAGTAGTGCATAATTGAAAATTATTTACCAAGCGACATATAAAAGGGTAAGTGGTTGAGTAGCGAAATTTCAGTCTCTGAGGCGTACATAGGAAAGTTTAATTGAGCGACCTGAAAATGATCAGAAATTTTTTTATCGCCATTAACCTTTCTTTAAGTTCCAGAACAAAACGATCCAATCACTCGTACATTGACCTCCGGAGTTCCTATTCCGTAGTCGAATTGCAATCCGTTGGGCATTCATCTAATGAAATTCTCTTTCCTGCGTCTTTTTTTATCAATTTCGATACTCAGTGCTTGGAATTTTCAGCCCCAAAAGCAGTAGCTTTACTCATTGAGGGGAGCAATTATTCTATTGGAGACCGAATATTTGCATTTTTTTCAGGAGCATCGTGATGGTGGCTCCATTGAGTTTGCGTCAGTTGTTTCAAAGTCGTGCCAATATTTTGAAGAAGTATTTCCCATCTATGAGTAGAAGCGACCAAGGAAGAATCAAATCCTTCCAGTGTGCCAAAGGTTGTTACGCTAGTCGTGACACAACCAAAAGAATGCCCACCAGAGAAATTTAAAGAACGATTAGCACATGGGAGATTGATGCCTTAGAATTTATCTTCCGGATTTGTGTTTGAACGCCTTTAAGTTCACCAGACATAGCAAAATTGTTGTCGTTACCTTGAGATCGACAAAATTAAATGTCTAATTCGTCTGTTTCCAATTCTTTTAGAATATCTTAAGTGATTTCCATTCATAAGGAAAAACTCCAGAAAGGATTCACGCGCTTCTACGACCTTTTTCTCGATATGCAAGTATTCCTTATTATTTTACTTATGTAATCGACAAGAGTATTATCTGGAGTGCTGTCAAATAGCATACCATAATATTTTGCCTTTTTCACATCTGCTATAATATTCTTTAAGGCCATGTGACGAAAGGGTCATGTGACCAAACCTGGTCTTCGATTTTTCTTTCCCAACTTACGTCTAAACGAAATGAGGTATCGCTCTTTAAGTTTGGGAAATGAAAGAGTAGGTAATAAAGTCTATGCTTCTGCTTTGTTCCGGTGGAAATTTTGAAAAAAAATTTTTTTGAAGAATATACCAGTGGAAGTTTTCATTCCCAACTTACGTCCACACGGAATGAGATATCGTGTTGAAAATTTGGCACTATAAATAGAAGGCATGCAAGAATTTGTCTCTGGAACTAAATAATTAGAATAGTGAAAAAAAATTTTTTTATTTCTATTTTAGAGAAATTTCGACCGTGCTATCGTCAAACCCTGCAAGCAATTTGCAATGTTGTCAATTGGCTAATTATGAGGTTTATATTTATCAAAGTGAGACAAAAAAACAAAAATCGCTCACGAACATTATGCACCAATAATGCAAAAACTAATGTTTGCACTTGAAATGCAAATGAAGATATTTGGTCTGACATACGTATCAGTCTGATATCAGCTGTGTTAAAGCTGAGTAGACAACTTCGAACGTCTAGGGGTCTGTGGGTAAAACAGATTGCATGATTACCGTCAGAGAAAGTTAAAAGTCAAACTTCTGCTGTAAAACTTGAATGTGTCCGTCGATAATCATTATTTGAATAAATAAAATTTTTTCTTCCTCCAACTGTTTGCAAGGCCACAAACGATCCTTTAATATTTATTAACATTTCCCGAAAAAAATTTCCGCGTTATTTAAACTTTTATTGTTCAATATGGGTGAAAAAATATTGATCTTAGGGCTGACTTGATCGGCTGTTACACTCATCACATGGCCTTAAAACATGATCTCCCAAGATATTAGTAAACTCGTTCTGAATTCCAAATTCAATCAGTGTTCTTTCAAGAAGGGATCATATCCAGCCATCACCTTAATTAATTCCAAAAAGTTTCTTCGATTGTCTGCTTCAAAATCTTCTCTGTGGCATCGAGAATAAAATTTTTGTTTTTCCAAAAAATAATTGCATTCAGCACCCTCTTTAGCTTATCTCACCATTTTTTGGCCTTGCAATTGATGACTTTTTTATTCATGTTATTGATAGTCTCTTCTTCTTGAAGCCTCACACTCAAGGTTTTCATTAGTTGAAATTCGACAAATTTTGACTAGAAGATTCAGGTTGTCAAATTTTTGTTTTTCCAAAAAATAGTTGCATTCAGCACCCTATTTAGGTTATGTCACCATTTTTTGGCCTTGCAATTGATGACTTTTTTCTTCATATTATTGATAGTTTATTCTTTTTGAAGCCCCACCCTAAAGGTTTTCCATTAGTTGAAATTCGAAAAATTTTGACTAGAAGATTCAGGTTGTCAAATTTTTGTTTTTCCAAAAAATAGTTGCATTCAGCACCCTATTTAGGTTATGTCACCATTTTTTGGCCTTGCAATTGATGACTTTTTTATTCATGTTATTGATAGTCTCTTCTTCTTGAAGCCTCACACTCAAGGTTTTCATTAGTTGAAATTCGACAAATTTTGACTAGAAGATTCAGGTTGTCAAATTTTTGTTTTTCCAAAAAATAGTTGCATTCAGCACCCTCTTTAGCTTATCTCACCATTTTTTGGCCTTGCAATTGATGAATTTTTTATTCATGTTATTGATAGTCTCTTCTTCTTGAAGCCTCACACTAAAGGTTTTCCATTAGTTGAAATTCGACAAATTTTGACTAGAAGATTCAGGTTGTCAAATTTTTGTATTTAATTTTCACCATTGATCGAAACGAATAAAAATCGGCAGCAAAAAGAATATAATTTGTTTGTTGATGTTGAGAAAATCATCCACTTTCTGGGAACTTTTGTTCCATCCAGTAAAGTTGTAAAAAGCCACACTGATGTCAAGATCGATGTGTTCTTTTAGTCGATTCTCCTGATCTTTCAACTGGCAGAAATGGTCGATCCTTGTGTTGAAATCTGGTAGTGTCTCGTTGAATTATCTCCAACCGAATATCGGCTGGCATTAGTATTGGCCAAGTTGCTGAATCACTTGAAAATACACAAATCGTTCGAGAAGTAGATTCTTAATCACGTTTTACAGACTCATGGGCAATCGACTGTCGGACACCCTTGAAACGTTCATGCCACTTGAAACATGCAGTGCGCTTCATGGTAACATCACCGTAGGCCGTGTTGAGCATGGCAAATGTTTCAGTTATAGATTTCCCGAGTTTCACACAGAATTTCATAGCAATTCGTTGCTCTTTCAGGCTGTCCATTTTACAATCCGACAAACAAAAAAAAACACTCTTTACTTAAAAACGTGTAACTTATCAACAAATGAAGATATCTGCGACTGGAATACCGCGTTTTAAACAGCTGACCTGTACGAACTTAGCGACACCAAGCGGATTCTCCTGAAACCAACTCGAGCCGCGAAATTCAATCAGTCCGCGTATTTTTTGAACAGATCTCGTATTATCTGGAGTTTCTGCTGCGTTTATATTATTATGTTCTTTGAAGAATTAATAAATTATATTACTCGAAAGAACAAGTTCAAAATAAATTCGGAATGAATCCGATTTATAAATTCAATGATACTAACGTTCATTGGGCTCGACGTCTTGATTTTCGGAAGATTTTTGATCACGTTCAAATACTTCACCTAAGGCCAATGCATCGACAACAGTATTTTGGTGATTTCGAATTTTCTTTTGTTGAAACTATATGTGTACACTTTACCATACATTAAGACGAGGAATGCAATTTTAAATTACTTTAGTATTTCTTCATGAATTATTTAATTGATTAATTTTTTCAATAGGATTATGGGTTCAGAAATAAAAAAATTATAAAGTTGCCATACAATTTGAAAATTTTTTTTGACCTGGTAGATTTTTATGTAATTCAGTACGAGTGTTTTATTTTGAATAGATGAATAAGTAGTTTAAAATCAAAAGCTAAATAAAAAGATTCACTCGAATTTGGAACATCTCATTAATTTGAAGTATTTATATGAAAGTCAGTACAAGGGGATTTATGAGGCACAGAACAGGAATTGAGGGGCAACATTTAAAGAGGCTACATAAGTTTTGTAAATGTTATCAAATTAGTGCGGGTTTGCATGAAAATCAGTGCGAGGGGGGTTTTTAAGATACAGAACATGAATTTGGGGTTATAATTTTAAAAATCGAAAAGTTGTCTAACATGTTGAAGATTCCCCAGTGGGCACAAAATTCGGCGACGTCTTTACGACATCGTTACGACATCTTAACGACAACATTACGACATCCTCTGTCTATGTCGTTACAGTGTCTTTACGATATCGTAAAGACATCGTCAGATCATACGACATATTTAAGATATCGTAAAGACGACTTAGCGACATGGACATAGGATGTCGTAAAGTTGTCGTAAAGATGTCATAACGATGTCGTAAAGACGTCGCCAAATTTTGTGCCCACTGGGTCTATTCAAATTATTGATTCTTATAAAATTCATAACAAGGCGTTTTTGAGCCTTACAATACAAGTTAGGGGTCAGAAGAAAAAATTTTCGAAGTTTGAGTAATTAAAAAAATGATTTTAAAAAAATTAAAAAATCGTAGGAGATATTAAAAGTTGCAAATTTTTGTCCTTTTTTTACTTTCATCAATTTTGTTCTTTTAATCCTATTAACGTATATATCTTTTTAATTATTCCTCATTTATTTATTCTTTTATTTTCCAATTTATTATTCATAGATCTGCGAAAAACAAGTTTTTAAACTAAATTTCTTTAAAAAGTAATTTTCTACTTTTTAAAATATTTTTATGGATAACTTACAAACCTCTAAAAGCTCTGTGAATACCAAAATAGAATCTCTCTTAGATTTCGAGAAATAAGTAAGAACGTATGCCGTGGAATGCTGTATTCCAAGACTCAAAAACCCTCTCCCCCCTTTATAACTTTCATAAAAATCTACCAAATTAATTATATATTTCTAACGTTTGAGTCAAATTTTGGAATTTTTTAATTTGGACCCAAATTAATAAAATTTTAAAAGTTTGAGTCAAATTTTGGAATTTTGGAATTTCAACCACAAATTATTGTTCTGCGACTCTAAAACCCCCTCGTACTGACTTTCATGGAAATCTGCTAAATTAATAAAAATTTGCAAAATTTTTAAACATTGAGTCAAATCTTTTATTTTGTTCCGAAATTTTTATTTTGTAACTCGAAAACCCTCCTAGTTATGACTTTCATAGAAACTCAGTGGGCACAAAGTTTGGCGACGTCTTTACGACATCGTTAGGACATCTTTACGACAACTTTACGACACCCTATGTCCATGTCGTTAAGGTGTCTTTACGATATCGTGAATAAGTCGTATGATCTGACTATGTCTTTACGATATCGCAAAGACATCGAAACGACATGGACATAGGATGTCGTAAAAATGTCGTAACGATGTCGTAACGATGTCGTGACGATGTCGTAAAGATGTCGTAAAGATGTCGTAAAGACGTCGCTAAATTTTGTGCCCACTGGGAATGTATCAAATTAATAAAAGTTCCAAAATTTGAGGTGAATTTGGGAATTTTTTAATTTTGACCCGAAGTTTTTGTTCTATGACTCGAAAACCTTCCTCGTACTGACTTTAATAGAAATCTACCATATGAATGAAATTGTCAAAATTTTAGAAATTTTATTTTAATTTTGGAATTTTTTAAGTTTGACATCAAACAATTGCATTTTTAACCAAAAAAATCAACTGTTACGATATCACATTATTAAAAAAAATGTATTTTTAACAAAAGAGATCAATTTTCAACCAAGAAAGATTCTTCAGCCAATAAAAAAAAAATGTCATCAGAAATGTTGAATGTTTATGCCAACACAAAATGCATTTTTTACAAAATGGTTGAATTTGCAAGCCGAAAATGTGATTTTTCATCAAAAAAGTTAGTTTTCAACCATGTAGTGGAATTTTGGACCAAAAACTATGACTTTTTAAGTCAAAAAGACAAAAGACGATCCTCCAATGAAACTATGGAATTTCAAACGAAAAAAAAGATTTTTTTTAAATTGCTTATTTATAAAACTATCAACCATGATATGAATTCTCAACTAAAATAGAGTAGCTGAATTTTCAAACAAAGGAATGAATTCTCAAACAACAATATGGAGTTTCAACTAATGAGATTACTTTTCTACCAAAAGAGACAAATTTTCAAAAAAAGACGTGAATTTTCAACCAAAAATTTGAATTTCGAACTAGGATATAAAAATTAAATTTACTGGTAAAAAGGTAATTTTTAAATAAATAAAATGTATTTTTAACAAAATAGTTAATGTTTCATACAATCAGATAAATCTTCAACTAAGAAGATTAAATTGTTACCAAAAAATGCGATCGCAGATAAATATTAAAAGCAAAAAGACGAATTTCCAATTAAATAGTTCAATTTAAAAAAAGACGAATACTTAACAAAGCAGTTGAAATTAAAACGAGAAAGAATTATGTGTAAGCAAAACGTCAGATCATACGACTTATTTACGAAATCGTCAAGACACCTTAACGACATTGACATAGGATGTCGTAAAGTGGTCGTATAGATGTCGTAACGATGTCGTAAAGACGTCGCCAAATTTTGTGTCCACTGGGAAGTTATTTAATATTTAAAAAAAAATTTCACTTTGGAGGAGGGCGATTGCAAATTTCAGAAAAGCGGCTCACATAATTTGTGGCTGAACCCTAAACTTCAATTTTCCTTAATTGAAAACTCGCTGAATTTTTAACGTTTTCCCTGACTAGTTTTTAATACCTTAAGGGGATGCGACACTTCGTCATATGGTAAATCGGGTTTAGCTTCCTCGGATTTTTCTTCACAGAAATGAAAAAGTTTAAAAACTGAATTTGAAAATTCTATAAAATATTATAATGGAAGACCCAGAACTCTTTTTTGAGGGATAATAACAAAAAAATGTATTGTACTAAATACAAATTTTATGCATGTGCATTATTTTAAGGTTAGAGTTGGTTTCCCAGTGGGCACAAAATTCGGCGACGTCTTTACGACATCGTTACGACATCTTAACGACATCATTACGACATCCTATTTCCATGTCGTTACAGTGTCTTGACGACATCGTAAAGACATCGTCAGATCATACGACATATTTACGATATCATAAAGACGACTTAGCGACATGGACATAGGATGTCATAAAGTTGTCGTAAAGATGTCATAACGATGTCCTAAAGACGTCGCTAAATTTTGTGCCCACTGGGTTTCAGCTCTCTGTGATTCCGATAATGTAGATCTCTGAAATACCGATGCTCTCGGTAGCACTCAAGAATAATTATGGGAGGCAATTTTGACACACATAACCTCAAAATACGCACGCACTCTCCAAATTTAGAAAATTAATTTTTTTAATTATTCTCCAAAACGAAGAGTTCGGGGACGTTCATTAGCATATTCGCTATCATTTTATCATTAGCCGAAGTTGAGGGATAAAATATTTATTATTGTAGAAAAACAGCCGAGGTAACCTAACACTGCTGAAATCGATCATTTTTCAAGTATCACATGCCCTGAAATTTCTGAAATTACTTTAGCTTTGGCAACCCTATCTAAATGTTATTCCTGAAAACATAACCACATTTATAAATATCATTAAAAACTATAGACAATGTTATAATTTTAATACCAGGAAAATAGTTTTCAAAATATGTTTGTTGATCCAACTTTATCTCTGACGAAGCTTTGATTGTTTAAACAATATGTTTCAACATCTGAGTTGCGGTGAAAATAAATATCGAATCGACGCACACAAATGAGGTTTCCGTATTTGATATTCAAGGTTTCCATGTTTTACGAACCATCGTGGAAATCTCGCAAACTTTATTGGTGGAACTAGAAAAGGGAGAGGGGTTATATCCGTACCACCTGGCCTGCACGTACACCATAATTTTCGACAAGAATAAGATAACGGTTAGTATCCATCTCTTTGTGTCTGCAACAAAATGAAGATTTTTGCCTTTACGCTACTCTTCACATTCGAGATATTTATTGCATCTGTTCGTAAGTAGAATATACATGTTACCAAATGAATCATGTGTGATTGTCCTCAAGAAAAGGGACCTATGGTAATGCGGAAAAAATTATTTTTATTTTCTTGCGCCAATCGATAGTTTCTAAGTTACTCTTTTATTTCCAATCAACAGAAATTTTCTAAGCTAAGTACTTTTCCTGTTATCAAGCTATAAACATAGGCATGGTTATCGTACGCGGAGCCTAAACGAGAGGCCTGCGAAAACCAGCCCCACCACTCACGACTACTGGGTATAGCCAAAGCAAACCGATGCGAGGGGAGCTCGCAGATACAGCGCCTAAAAGTGTAGTGGTAAGTGGAGGGGGTGCTTTCCGTCGACGCATCCTTACTACTTGAATGCTGGCTTACGAAGAAAATGGCGAATTTTTAGAACTTGGGCGCGGGGGGTTGAGAGGCAGCGAGGGGAGTCAAATTAGTTCTCCTGTCCATCGCAGATGTCGCAAATGGGTGTGAAAAGCGCGTGCGCAGAAAATTGGTTGTTGTCATTTGTTACGGTCACGTGTTGTCTGGTACTGTAACCATATGAGACCATAACCTCAAAACGGTTTTTCGTTGTCCGGTATTACTTCGATGAGAAGGAGTTCTTGAAAACGCAAACTGGTATGATTATAACGCATTTAAAAAAACTGTATATCACAGGTCAACTCTGTTTCAGAGAAAATAAAAATTTATACGTATGCACATCCTAACTCGTCTCGTGATTATCTTTCTCTACTTCAAATACAAAAATAAAAGCAAAATTAAGTAAATGAGAAACGTAAAATGAGCATTTGAATGATAATTATCTTTAATTTCTTATTTTGCGTTTCTTGTTTCCTTAATTTTGTCTTTATTCATCCTTTTTTCTTAAATTATTTTACTAGTCAACACATCTAAGGAAGGAGCATCCACATACATATATAGCGACCAAAAATGCATGCTTCTGTAGTTCTCCTGCCCATCGCAGATGGCGCTGAATTTCGCCATTTCCTTCCCACGTAGTTGACCGAGCCTGATTCAGCTTTCATGCGTTAGGTCCCTTTTCTCGCGGACGGTCACATATATTAAAACCTCTTCAATCGAGATATCAACTACAGTAGTGTGTGCCAAACTCAAGAGTCCGTACTTATATAACTATATAAAAATAAAAGAAATGAATCGAAAATTCATTTCTAAAAATCAATTTAAGTTTGAGTTCTTGAGTTAGGAAATATTTAAACTGGACCGAAAGAAAAAAGGGGATGATTCTTCAAATAGGGGGAAAAAGATGATTTCTTTACAAGAGGGAAATTTTTTGAAAATTTTTTTAAACAAATCAAAAAACATAAAAAATAAGCATTTCATTTATTTTTTTATTAAATATCATTATTTAGTAATTGGATGTTGAATAAATAATAATTTCATGAAAATATGTCAATTAATTTAAAGCTTTAAATATTAATTTCAAAAAAGGCTATAGAAATGAAAAAGATGAGTAATTGGGAAGTTAAAAAAAAAGAACCAGATTGCTTAACAGATTTAACTTCGTTAAAAACAGTGAAATTGCAATTTCTTGAAACTGAAATATAGGCCAGACACTCAAATTTATTTGTTTCTATGTATCTATATAAGACAAGTAAAACGCACGTTCACCTTCCTTGTTTTTTATTTTTTAATATTAGAAGCGTAAGCAATTTAAAGATTTTAATTTAAAGATGAATTTTTAACTAAGAAGTTTAATCTTTTATCAATAAAGACAAATTTACAAGCCAAGAGTAGAGTTTTTTTATAAGATAATTCCGTACCAAAAATATGAAAATAGAATTTTCAATTAAAAAAAAAAGTTATAAGCAAAAATATTCGAATTCTTATATTGTGTTCTATTTAATAGACCTATTCAATATGGACAGAAATAATTTATTGCTGTTCATATTTAAGATAAAAAGACTATAGAAATGAAAAACATTAGAAATCAGGACGTTGAAAAAGAGAACAAGATTTCTTAACTGATTTTACTTTGTTAAAAACAATGATGTTGCAATTTCTCAAAAAACTATTGATAGTTGGAACATTCTTGGAAGCACTTGGAAAGCAAAGCGGTTATATGTTTTCAGGGTGGCAGTTGAACTAATTATTGAAAATTTGCTTTTTTTAAATAAACGTTTATCACTCTTTAGTTGAAAATTTAATTGCTTTATTGAAAATTCCAGTACTCTGTTAAATAACCATATTTTATGGTAGCAAAATTTTTTCTCTAATAAATAAATTTTATTAACAAGATTGAAATGTTTGTTTTTAAATGTTTAGAGCAAGATGCATTTTTATAACCTTTTTAAATTTCTATATACAGTCCTAAATAGTTTTATATATTATTTATAAGCAAACAGTGATTTTTCGCTATTAAATTAGGAAATATCTTAACGGATGGAATAAGTAGTTCCTCATTGATCATTAGTGTCCCACTTGTTGCTAATCAAGCCTGTAACATTTTTACTAATAATTAGTTCATTTTTAACAACTTCAATTTACAGAAACAATAAAGTATTTATTTAAAAAAATTAGCTTCTTTATTCACTCAAGTACATTCCCTTTCAAGTCAAATAATGTTTACAAAGCTTGATAAATAATGGCAATTTTCGACAAAGAATTAGAAAAAGGTTCCACAAAAATTTTTTTGAAAATCGAGAACAGAATTTTTTAAAAAGTAGGGCATCAAATCCCTGAATTTGCCGAATTAATTTAAAGTCCATTGATCTCTTGGCATCCCAGTGGGCACAAACTTTGGCGACGTACTTACGACATTGTTACGACATCTTTACGACAACTTTACGACATCCTATTTCTATGTGTTAAGGTGTCTTAACGATATGGTCAATAAGTCGTATGATCTGAAGATGTCGTTACGATATCGCAAAAACACCGAAACGACATGAACATATGATGTCGTAAAGATGTCGTAAAGGTGTCGTAACGATGTCGTGAAGACGTCGCCAAATTTTGTGCACACTAGGATTTTAAGATTTAGGACATTCTTATTTTCCTGAACTTTGTCAAAAAATAATCAGAAAGCAATCTTTTTAAATTGGAGACAACTTTAGCAGAGTTAAAAATGTTACACCATCGCTTTATTTTATAGAACTTTTCCAATTGTCACCTTTTCCATTTTTATGACCTATTTAATATTATCAGTTTTATTTATTTGTATTAAGCAACTAATAGCTTTCCACTCTAGAATCAGGAAATATCTCGATTAATCGAATTAGTAATTTTCCACTAGTCTTTAGCGGCTCCGTTTCATTTATCGTATTTGTAAAATTTTATTATTCATGAGTAAATTTGATTAGTTTTGATTTGGAGAGAATGCGATGGAAGAGGGAATCTTTACTCTCACCGTAAATTTAGAGGGTTTATTGGAAATTTTCGTTAACCAAAAATCCCGATCTTCTTGCAGATTCAGTAATTGAGCCACCAACTCACACAGAGCAAATTGCGGCACCACATGCAGCAGGTAATTGAAAAATATATTTACAGATACACAAAATAATTATGATTTTAAAATGATAATTGATAATTTCCAAATATTTTTCAACTTATTTTCAATTTTTTAAGTTATTATTATTCGTTAAAATCATTTTAGCCAGAAAATTGTGAAAAGTTACTACTTCTCGAGATAAATGATATCGTTCATGTATGTCAAAGTAATTTTTTTTGTTTAGAATATTTTGCAATTGCTCAAGCAATTTCTATTTGTATAATATTTTTTGAACAATTCATAACAACAATTTTTTTCTTCAGTATGTTTGATCATTATTTAAGGAAATTTTAAATTGTTAAAAACTGGGTCTCTCCTGGTAGATCATAAAAAGTTACTACTTTCTGGAATAAATAAGGCAGTTAATTATTTAAAAGCACTAATGATTTTGTGAAATACGGCTTGCAATTATTTAAACAATTTTTTTGTCACAATTTTCTTTTTTCAATTGGAAAAATAACTATTTATAAAGTAACTATAATAAATGTTTACAGAAATGATTATTGTTTAGAAAATTATGTTCTAAGTTCTGCGTCAAGAAAATAATGAATAATAAGCGACATAGTGTACAAGATGTGCATAAATTGTTTAATTAATTGCAAACCTTTTTTTGCAAACACATTCACAATTAGAATCAACTAACTGCGTAAAATAATAAATATGTAGAGCTAGAAATCTCAGTGGGCACAAAATTTGGGGACGCCTTTACGACATCGTTACGACATATTTACGACAACTTTACGACATCCTTTGTCCATATCGTTGAGGTGTCTTTGCGATATCGTAAAGACATCATTAAATCATACGACTTATTTACGATATCGTAAAGACACCTTAACGATATGGACATAGGATGTCGTAAAGTTGGCGTAAAGATGTCGTAACGATGTCGTAAAGACGTCGCCAAATTTTGTGCCCACTGGGATACTATTCTCAATATTCATGAACTGTATCATATATTCTGACAAACAATGTATTTTTTATTGCTTAAACAAATAGTAGTTTTTCACACAATTCAAAATTGGTTAAAAATACTTGAAACCCTGTCACTTGTCAAATTAAAATAACTCATGTTTAAAAAAATTCATAAAATTCTGAAACAATACAGCATTTTTAAGTTAATTTAATAAATTTATTTTCATTTAGTAAAAATATATTTAAATAGAAATATTAATTTCAATATTAAAAACTAAATCAAAAAAGATCTTCAACATATAAAATGTTGAAATTTTTAAAAAATGTTAGAAAGAATTCAAACGCTTTATATTAAACGTATTCGGTTTAATTAGAAAAAATATAATACACAACCTGGACGAGAAAAAGTTTTTAAAATAAGAATTCTATTTCGAAGTGACTTGTAATTTCGATTTTATTTATCGAAAATATTATGAAAAAAGTAGAAAATTCCAATTTTGAGCGAAGCGGCGAGACAATTGGGGAAGCGTCTACAAATTCTTTAAATATTTTTTTCAACCATTTTTGACAGAACTCTTCGTTTTTATTTTATACTTTAAAATCAATATGCAAAAATCGAAAATTTCCGTATAACGCTAAAAGACGCGAGATACGTAAAAATTCTAAAGGAAGAATCATATTAGTTTTTATTCACTAATTCTTCATGTTTTCAGCCGATAGAATAATTTATTTTATACTTTCGTTTTCTTTTTGCAGAATTATTTCATGCTACACTTAAACATGATCTCGATGCAAACAATTCTCATCCAATCATTGAAATTTATAATATTGAACATCGCGCAAATTTAGACGATCCACCCACAGAAATGCATATACTATTTAAATATTGTTACGTCGGATTAGATGATGACCACAAACATGTCCTTGGAGTATACCCACCATATATTCCTTATTTACGGCCATTCATGGCTCGTAGAGCGGATCATGGAAATCAATTTCAAATAGTCAAATTAAAGTTAGAAAGAAACGTTGCCAGTGAAATTGTACCAGTAACTTCGACTCAGGATTCTGCGTATCATCATTACCACAAGAAGGGCAAGCGGGCAAACGTTGTTCGTGCCAAGTTTCACTTCACCGAAATGCTGGCGTAGAGTGACCACCATTGAGTCGCAATTTATTTTAAACTACCGCAATAAATGAAATGTATAAGAAAATACTTTGTTTCATAACTTCAGTGACCTAAATGCGTTAATAAGAAATATAAACGCAAAGATTTTTAATGAGATATAGTGCTGAAAAAGTTTACCTTTAGTTTAGTAATTATTCTAAAAGAAATGATGATTTTTTTACAATTCCGTAAATAATAATTTTTTTAACAGCATAAGAAATGAAATTTCCTAACCTATAAAAAAATAAATCCAAATCGGGCACGGTACTGCGTCCATGCTGTCTAAGCACCCTCTAAGGAAAGGACGCGACAATCTAGGAACCGATTACGGCTTGGTCGAAGCACGATTTGGGTCACGCCCGGTGGGGCGTTAATAGTGGGGATGTAGTAACGTGATACAGCTGTTCTGAAGAAGTGTAGTGGTACAAAGTATTACGCGCAGCTGTGACGAATTTTACGATATACAAACGGAGCGCGCGCTAATGTGGTATGACGACTTCCGACCCAAAGGCTAGTGGCGGGGTAACATTGTCGCGTCCTTCCCTAGAGGATCCTTAATGCTGTCTGATAGTGGCACAGTACTGACAGCCAGTGCTGGCACAGTGCTGCCATATTTCTGGGATGATAAAAATATTCTGCACTTGTCCTCCAGTGCTGACCCTATACCGGTACGGGAGATCTGGCACAGTGAAAGTGCATGAGTATTGATAGAAGATTTTAGAAAATTGTAATAAATTTAATATTTACATTTTTAATAACGCTGTTTCGCTTGTTTGCATTTTGTTCGTATGAATGACACGTTTGTAGTAAAATTCCATAACTTAAGTAACTTAATTCAATTTGATTTGTCAGCATACTATACCGGAATAAATGTAAATGTATACTTATGAAGTTTTGGGTAAGTAAGTGTCGCGAGCCCGCGAAACTGGGCAGTATAATTGAGATAGAATTATCCTTTCCGAATTTCAACTGAAAAACCCGCAGAAACTCTTTAAGAATACATTCAATAAATTATGCTTTTCTGGGACTTTATTGCTACTCATTGAATTAGTAAGTTGATATTACCAAGCATATTACTAGAATAGACTTACTGATTCATTTAGTAACATAAATTTTGCCATTTTAATTGGTAGAAAGTGATAGAATTACTAATTTAGCAGTCAGATACAATGCAACTTTTATTTATTAAATGAATGTATTAATTATCAAAATTCTTAGTAGCTACAATTAAAACGTTATGGTATGGGAAATATTCATTTCCGTCTAAAGATTCTATTTGAAAGAAGTAAAAATTATTGCTGAAATTTTTCAAATTGATTCTACCGTATAATGTCCAGTCTAATATTATAAATATTTTGAACAACTTCTATTGTTTTGCATGATTAAACATAAAAATTCGAGACAATTGAAAAAATGGTAACAAACTCGTACCTTCTTTAAATTCTTTAATCGTAAGAAATGTAGTTGTGTGTAAGAAATCTAGTTTCTTAAAACTATTTAAAAATTAAGAATTCCATTCAGAGAAAACCAACGAGCCTGCTTCAAGCCATATACATCTTTTTCATGTTCGTTTTTATTTTTATACATGAAACAGAAAAATATATTAAAAGCACTTTTCACCTCTGTTTTACAGATCTTGTAATGAATCACAGCAGATAATGCATATCTAATAGATACCTGTTTGCAACAAACTCATCTCCACTCCACTTTGTCTTTTCTACTGCCTCCTGTTTCTCCTCCACCGCTCACTTCGCCTCTATAAAACCAAACTTGCATTTTTTACCTCTGCTTCCACTGCCCACCAGAGACTCTGACATATAGAGGTACTGCGCTTACGCTAGCTATGTGTAAGAGGAACAGGGCGCTGCTTATTATTGCTATGGTAACGGGTTGTCGCATCGTGTTCCACTTAAGCGTCCTGGCGCAAGCGCTGTAAGTCGACGTGCCAAAGTTGAGATCACTGCTACCCACGTACTTCTTTACACCACCCCTACACCTCCTCCCTGCTTCCCAACTCACCATCCTCTATAGCAGCGCTCTTCAGCGACGAGAAATTTACGAGTGGATACAGAGCACTCAGCTCCCGAGTATTGGCTCCACCCATTGTTGACGCACTGCTCTTCTGTGGTGCATCCCAGTCGTTCCAATTCCAGGATACATAGGTCGTTTAAAATACATTTATGGCAATATAAAAAAGCCCGAAAAATATATAAAATATTTAAAAAATGATTATTATATATTTTAATTCGTTCCTATTCAATCAACAATATTTTCTCTTCTGAAAAACCCTTAATTAATAGTAATTGAATCGTGATACTTAGAAGTTCAATTAAATATTTTTGTTCAAAATAGCTCTAAATGCACGCGCGGTTCACGTCCGTAAACGTTTACAATATTAAGAACAAAGTATTTGAAAATGGATTTTGGAAACAAATCTCGTAAAATTCTTTGGATTCTTATAAAATAACTTAAAACTCTGACTCACTTCAGAGACCAAAAATAGTATAAATGGTAGAGGGGAGAGCTTAGTTGTGAGACAGGCTTAGTTGTGAAACAGTCGATTTTCTCTGTCATGCAATATCAACATGGCCGACCCGACTACCCTAAAACATCTTTTATCCTGCGCCAGTGTTTGAGCCCACATCTAAGTAGATAGACGCATTTTCGCATCAGTTGCGAATATCGTGTGCAAAACTAGAGTGGAAAAACTTTTTTTGATTTTTTCAGAGTGTCATTGTTTCGAGTGAATCAATTGAAAAAGGTAAGTGGAATGCATTAGCATTTAGTGTTTTCCTCATATTTTGTGATGCAATATTAAATTATGCCAATATACGGTTGGAAAAGTTTTGTTGTTCTCATCCTCATAGTGGCGTCATGGTTTGGCTGCTTGCAATGGGCATTTCTCCATTTAATCCCGATATCATCGTTGATGCTGATTTTGTCCAAGTCGTTGAACAAAATGCTGATGCAGTTGCGGTTGACGCTGATTTTGACGGAGATAAACAGCGGCGTATTATTTTTGATCAGAATAATATCGGTCGGAAAGAAGAAGTAGTCACATTTGAATCGTCAACATCTGAAACATCCACATCTCGATCGGAATCAGTTATGTCAGCTGCCACCACTTTTTAATCGATTTTATATGAAATTGGCCTATTGCAAGCAACTGCTGCCACACAAACCGTCGAAACGTCGCCGAAAGACAATAGAGAGTAGCGAGCTGACTTCTCCAGAAAACATTGCTGTTTTGAAGGAGAAAGCAACAGCGAAGAAAGAAGCAGCGAAGAAACTAGCACCGAAGAACGCAACACCAAATAAGGCAAAACCATTAGCCAAGCGTTCCAAAGTAAAACCATCACCACCATCGGATGACGATGCAGACTTTTGCACCATTTGCTTAAAGTATTTGCCGAACACATTGACCGCTTTTAACTCTGTCAAATGCATTTCGTGCGAGCGGCCGGTTCATTTGAGATGTGCAAATACCCGTGCAGGTTTCTACACTTGCAAACATTGTGATAGCGATTTTTATTGAGAAGATGTTAATATACAATAAAAAGTGGCAGTTATAAAAATAATTATTGTCTACAGAAATCCTTCAGAACGAATAAAAATTTATGTTTGCAAACACATATCGAGGTTTTACTTGATATTTTTCTATTTTCAATGGATGTTTTTAGATGTCTCACAACTAAGCCACTTTTTTCTGAAAAAAATCATGCATTCACTAAATTGGATAGATGTGTCTGCAAAGATGCAGCAACCTACCAACGTGACCTATTGATGGCTTAAATTTATTACCGGAAATCTTTTGATTTGACCTCCAATAGACTTATTATCTGTCTTTTGAAAAGCTTAAAGGTTCATTTGCAAAGCGATAAGTGCATGGAGAGACGCATGTCGTTTTGGAAAACCAGATTACTATCACATCTCAAACAAATCGTGTGACAAGTAACAAGCTCGCCTTTCAGAGTGGTGTTTTTCAGAGCGACACCATGCGCCCACTCCTCTTTTGCCTCACATTATTGCCACTATCTCTTGCTCTTCACCATTCCGACAAGCACTTTTGTGGCAAACCTGCAAATCGAAAGTACAAGGTCACTTATGTATTTTACATGGATGATCTTAAGATCTATACTAATAACAATGACCAACGACATCTAGCTCTAGGAATTGTCGAACGATACACTAAGGAAATAGGAATGGAATCTGGGTTAGGCAAATGCGCCAAGGTTTATTTTAAGCGAAGAAAATTTAATGGCATCCCTGATGACCCTGATCTTGTCGATAGAAGCGCCATACGACACCTTTGCGCTGGAGAGACTTATACATACCTGGGCGTGCCACAGAGCCGCATTCAGGATGTGATATCTATAAAGGATACTCTCCGAAGCAGATACAAACGTCTCATCCGACAGATTTGGTCTTCCAAACTGTCGGCGAAACGGAATATTGAGCCTGGAATGTCTTCACAACAGGATTATTCTAGGTATAGCACATAAAGTTGCAAATGAAAGAGACCCTCTTCTTAAAATGGTCAGGAATCACGCAGAAGTGGGAAATCACGAAGGAGCGTTTCTGTACAAAGCAGCGGAGGAGGCTGCTGAAACACTCGGACTTGACTTCAGTATTAGGGGTGAGCAAAATGCATCAAATCTTATCTATCTCGAGTACTCACTCCTGAAAGCCCGGATTAAGAAAGCACAGAAGAAAAACTTCCGTGAACAGCTCCTCGATAAGAGAATGCACGGTATCTTCCACAGAAATGTGAGGGATCAGTCAATGTCTTGTGAGCTAACGTTTGTTTTCCTTAAATCGCTCGGATTTAGGCCTGGCACGGAGGGTTTTATTTAAGCATGTCAAGATACCGTAATTTTCGCCTTAGCATACTATCGCCACATTTTGAGTCAAGACATTCCCGCTGATAGCTGCAGGGCGTACCATGCACAGCCCGAGCATTTAGCACAATACTATCTAGTTGTCCAACTCAGATGAGAATGACCTACATCAAAAGGCACAATGCGGCACTAAGAATGTTTTATTACCATCCCTGTCACCCTTACAACATTGACCTTAATATCGCTCCTCCAAATGCTCCTAAGAAAATAGAGTTAAGTGTCGAGAATGAGAAGTGCCGCATGTACTGGACTTTATATTCGCGAAAATCGTTTCTGTTGCATACTCCAACTTTAATTTAAAAATTTGGTTTGGTTTGGACTCAGAAAGAAGCCATATCGAGTCGTGAACTTGCTTAATTTAAAACGGAGTAGCTTTGAGAATTTTAAAGTTTTATTTTTTTAATGTTGTTTGTTAATAAAATACATGTAGTTTTTTTTCAGCGATTTTTGTGCAAGTGTTAGGGAGAACCTCTTTGTGATTTTAAAACTTCCTTTTTATGAAACTAGTTAGATAAATTTATGTATCACCAGATTAATTTTTCTTTAATTACAATCTCCATTAAATATTCACTAATTTAATTTAAACATTGGTATTTTCTGTGACTTTTCCTCGCCCCATATATCCCTCTGCCGAATGAGCTAGAAATTCTGTAAATCGTTGAATACAGTTAAAATCCGAAGTGACGCCGAGAAAGCGTCTGGCGCCTGCAGGTAATTATACCCTTTTGTTCAGTTAGTAAATTTGTCTTGAAAATTATATAGCCAATGTTTAGTACTATTTCACACCTGTTTTTCTCCAAGATTGGAAAGGGTATTAGATAGGGAGCCATAAAATATGGGAATAACTGGTTTTTCTACATCAAACGTAATGCAAAAAATAAGGAAATAAAGTAAATAAGTGAGAATGAAATTAAAACTTGACGAAATATTTTGCAACGAAAATATTTTTAATACGCAGCATAATACAATAAATATAATTATTTTTGATATTAATATTATAAATAAAGATATTATTATAATTTGCTGGATAATAAATAAAGAACCTTAATGTAAAGTTCAATCACATATTTTAACATGACTAATTATTAATTACATAATATAAATACTTAATAATTAACATACTGAATACTAGAGGTCAACTGAACTGCTAAAAATCAAATTTTGGAAGTTAAAGATCAAATTTTTTAAAATTTAAATAATTATTTAAATTTTCATGATAAAAATCGAATTTTGGGCTTAAAAAGTGAAACCTCTCTAAAAATCATGAATAAATCAAAATTTCTTTAAAAATTCCCCTTGAACTTCATCATTGCATAATTTTTTAGTTTCAAAAGAGCTTTAGAATTCTACAAAAATACAATTTAAAAAATATCAAATTTTGTTAGTTTAAACCAAACAGTTGGATTTCTAAGCAAAAAATTTGTTTTAGAGGCAATTGAAGCTTCAACCAAAAAGTTTATTTCAAAAGAAGAAAGATCAATTTTCTACGCAAAAGGCCGAATTAAACAAAAAACAGTCAAATTTTCGACCTGAAAATATTAGTTTAAAAATAAATTTTATTTGCAAACACATAGTTTCATTTTCAAGTCAAAAGAACTTTTTTCTAGAAAAAAAGTTGAATTTTAAATCCAAAAAGATTAATTTTGTAACCCAAAAGACGAACTATCGCCAAAATAATGAATTTTCACTAAAATAGTTAAGTTTTCGAACGAGAACAATAAATTTTAAACCAAGATGATTAATTTTTTGCCAAAAAACCAATTTTGAACTAATTTAATTTGATTAAAAAATTTGAATTTTCAAACAAATGGTAGAATTTGAATATACAAAAAAAAGTATATTTTCAACCAAATTATTGAGGTTGAAACCTAATGATGCAATTTCCTGCAAACCAATTCAATTTTCAAAACGACGACATGAATTTTCAACTTAAGCGATGAATCTTTAACAAAAAAAAAGATTTTTTAATACATGTTTGACAATACATAGAGTATTAGAGAAATCATCTACACTGCAGTCCCGGTGTAGAAGCCGTTTGTGGGTACCCTTTATCTACTTCGTACTATCGCGGGACTCCCCAAACCATAAACAACCAGGGCCGTTTGAATAAAATTAGAAATTAAAATTCTAAAGCTAAACATTTTTTACTTACAAAAATAATAAACTACAAACTAAAGCACTCAAAGTAGATCTCTTAAATTTTAAACTTTTCAAATTGAAGTTTAAAAGTTTTTCAATTCAAAAAGTTGGTATTTAAATGCTTAATAACTTAAACGAATAAAATGGAAGGAACTAACACTTTTCAACTGAGCAAGTTTAAATGAAATACAGATAAACAGGAAAATCAAACATTTTTTAACGGTTTATAAATTATAGAGTTTAAAAATGCAGATTTAATTTAAAAAATCAAAATCCACGATAGCATTTTTAATGCTCTAAATTAAAGAATCAACCAATGGCAACGTGCTCTTGCGTTGTGTGGCTGCGGAGCTGCTCGACATACCTAGCAACCTAACAGTTTGCCCGCCCCCTGACCCTTGCGAGGACTCTTCCGAGGACTTTTGCCTAAATCTTTCCTGCTTTCTTTTCATAACATCTTCATGTATGTTACTGATTGTGCCTTGTTTGTGCAGTTTCAACCCCGCAAGTAAAACAGTTGAAGTTCCTTTTACTGTTATATACACTCTCGATTTACCTTGTAATTCTTTATGTACACCTTTGTAGATTTTGAAAGGATATGATGTATAATAATCAACAAGTTTTACAAAAGCTACCTTTGGGAAATGACCTTTGGCTTTATCCCCTTGCTCAACTTTTTCAGATCTACTAGGATTGCCGGCAAGAAGACCTGTATTTTTGAGGTGCCCTTCCACCTCGTATGATATTCCAGCTGGGAATCCATCTTCGAATCTTATTACAACTTCATATTGGCTATAGACTTGAGCTGTTGGTTTCTTCATCCAAGGGTAGTCACGCCTATAGTTGTCGAGGTAACCCCAAAAAATGGAGCCATTGTTCAGGTTAACCTGAATCACGTATGAAGCAGCACCTGGGTTTGCAGAAAAAATTTACTTTTATCAAGTTTTTGTACATTAGTAATGAGGTGGGTCTCAAGAAATTCAAAATGCCCAAGATGAGGACGTGCGTTTTCTTTTTTGATGTTGTAAAAGGGGGTCAGCGTGAGTGTATGTAAACTATCGGGGTGGCTTAAAAACACTTTGTTATTTTAGAGGGAAACTGTAGACTTGTAGAGAAAAATTTAACAAAGAATTTCATGTATTAGACATATTCGAGCACTATACTCTTGTATTTTTTTGTTTGAAATTACAGTGAAACTCTTCTATAGCGTCAATTTTGGGGCCGACAATCGGTAGGAACTAACTCATTATAGCCCGCTCCGCTTTTGTTTGTTCACGCCTGTGTGACAACCGCAGCCACCGCTCCCCCCGCGCATTTTCTGTTACACCTGCCAGCGGCACGACGCCAATTCTCGGAAGGGCTATTGAAGGGTTTCACTGTATTTATATTGGCCTAGTAGAATATTTATCAACACCGGTTAATTTTAATTCAAAATATTTATTGTTGAAACCATTGAAAAGTTTTGAAAATTAATCTGTATCACCTAATGATAATAAACTGCCAGTTTGAAGAATTTTTGAAAAAAAAAATATTTTTTCTAGACCAATGGAATTTATTTACATAATTCAAAATTAATTATTTAATGTTGTTAAATATTCCACTGGACCAACAGTAATGTTGGGAGTCAATTTTTAATTTTTGGAATAAATAAAGGAAGCGGCACACATTTAAAATCAATAATATGAAAAATGTATTTGACGAGTGGAATGTATTTTACATGACTTGGAATGGAGGATTAGGGGAGCGGCGGGTAATGTGGCACACCCTCATTTAAAGACATGGGTTGATTTGAAGCGAGAGATATTTACTGTACTGTATTTTTTTATGTGTACTGTTTTGTATAGTAAAAAAATTTGCTTAAAAAAGCTCATCAATCAGTTCTTATTATGAAAAGTTATTTTTGGGTGTTATTTTTCTATTTTTAAAGTGACCAAAAAGTAGTGAAAAAGTACAGTTGCATTTTTATCATTTTTCCAACCAAGAAGGATAACTTGGTGCAGGCACACTTTTTGTGAAACTGGATAATTAACTACTTTAATAGATGTAAATTCAATAATAATTATATGCATAGGGTAGATGGGATATTGATTTACGTGCTCATTATTATTTTACTACAGTTTTCAACATATTCAACTTTTAACGGAGCTTTTTATAACATGTGCGCCACATTACCCGCCGCTTCCCTATTTACACAAAAAGTTGACATTCTTATTTACGATTTTGCTGACTCAATGCGACGAGCTACATAGGTCAGCTGTGAGAGCGATGTTCTCTTGAGGAGAGATAATGGAAATCTGAAATACACTGACCCAATGTCTCTGGGCCACGTAAATTTGGCCCGAAGCCGCATTCGGTTACTTTCGGAGATTTCCGGATGCCTGTATCGATGCCGCGTGGAAGTGGCCCTTTACTACCGATCGCAGTCGAAAAGAGACGAAGTGGAAAATCCCGAGGGAAAACTCACGAGCATGACGCTCGGTATCTTAAGGCCCATGGTCGCCTGTTTACCCAAAGAGTACGATAAAAGATCATAAAACTTAGACACCTAATTGTAACTAGGCGGATTAAATCGGTCAGAGTTTCCGAAATTATCTTAAGTTTAAGCCGGTCTTTTCATAAATGAAAATAATGAATGTAATTGTAATAGTTAAAACTTTGTAGGTAAGTAAAGCCTTATGACAACGTCTTTCTTTAAAATACCATATGAAAAGTAAAAGTTTTCCCTTTCGTATCGAATTCTTAGAAATAAAAAAATTGTTCAGGACTGAAATAGTAATAATTTTTATAACAAAAATAAAAAAATTATTTAAACAAATAGAATTTACTTAAACAATAAAAAAATTAATCCAATAATTAAAGAAAAATGAGAAGGCAACCAAACACATCCCCTTACTGCTCTTTGTTATTCCTTTTCCCTTTCTTATTTGTATTAATATTAAATCAGCATAAAGAACATGTGTAAAAAATAATCACCAGCGTTTCGGCACGCATACAGCACCCTTATCAAGCCAAAAAAATAATAAAAAAATAAAGAAAAATAAAAAATATTCGAGCAGACAAGAACAGTAACGAAATCACAATGCTCTCTTCCTGACCTTCTTGTTCTGGAAGAGAGCATCGTGGTTTCGTTTCTCTTTCTGCCTCTCAAATGTTTTAATTTTTTAAATATTTGTGTATTATTATTTTAAACATTTGCCTATACAAGGATGCTGATTGATGGCCGAAACGTTAGTAATTATTTTTTACAAATCTTTTTTTATTGAGATGGTTGGTCGCTTTTTCATTTTTCTTTCCCCTTTTTTATTTTTTTCGGGAAAAAAGATTTTTTTGGTCTCCTTTTTGGGAAAATTTTCATCTTTTTTCGAACTTCTATAGAAACATTTTATGGTGGTTGTCCAAATTTGGTCGCTGGATCCTTAGGAATTCTACACATTAACTTGATTATTGGACGTTACATAGGATTCTTAATTTGATTTTAATCTTATTTAAATTTCTTTGGTTTTACATTCAGTTTGTTTAAATAATTAAAAATTAATTATACTCAATGTTGATCAATATTCCACTAGACAAATATGAATAATTTAAAGTAACCTGTTAAAATGAAAATTTTTTAGATTAAAAATTATTAAATTTCTATTTACAGATTTTGAATTAAATGGACCACCCTAGTAAACCACAACATCTCTACCCTCTGCCAACACCCAAAAAAATCTGAAAATTCATTTTTGTTATTTATCTCGGATAATGTTAATTTTAGAAACAAAGTAGGAATATAAGAAATATGTGTTTCGACGAGATTTGAAACTTTGGTAAAGAATATTTTTCCAAAATCAATATTTTTCGAGATTTTGAAAAAAAGTCAAAATTATTAATAACTGAACTTAAATTGATCTGTATCAAAAATACGTTTAGTACATTCGACTAGGGTCTGAAAAGAACCCCTGAGCAGATATTTTGACTTGTCCCCATACAAGTTAAGTAAAGTTTAAAGTACTGTGCCAGAGATGTTTTTTTTAATTTCAGCATGCGTTTTTGTAAATCATCAAAAGCCAATATTTTTCGGAATTATTACTACAGCAAGTGAATGTTCAGAATAATATATTTTTTATTGATGCGTTCTAAACTAAAAATATTACTTGCATCGTTTAAAGAGTGTGTAATTTTTATGTCATTATTTCCAGAAAATACAAATATTTATGATTTGGAATAAAAACAAAAACAAAAAATTAATTTAAATTGTTAAATCAATTAAAAAGGCTTTAACAAATATTTTATTCACGACATTCACTTGTTGTGTCATTAATTCAATAAAATACTAACTTATCATCGTTCACGGGAAACAACACATAGTGAAAAATATAATTATTTCTTACATAATTTTCATAATAAATGTTACATAAAACCACAATTTTGCATTGTTCGGGGCATTTTTCAGAAACTGAGCTTTAAGCGTTTGAAATTCCTTTTTTCAATAATCTTACAAAAGAAAAATATATCGCAGTGCATTTTTGGACCACTCTATTAGCTAAAGTATTGGTTGGATGTCCGTCTGTCTCAAAGTAGGGCAAAAAGTTTTTCTTGCCATTTTGATTTGATTTGAGCATTTAAAAAAAATGTAAGTTACCTTATTTGTTAACAAATTTGTAAGAGCAATTTTGCGAACTACATACATTTATGTAAAACATTTTTCAATTCTTGGCTTATTATACTCGTAAAAACGATTCTGGATCACTATTTCTTCCAAATTAATTGTTGATGTTATAAACAAATTAAATAAGCAAATGTATATTTTAGACATTTCGCACTCTAAAGATTTCGTTAATTTGGTTTGTTCATATAAATCAATTTTAAATTTCTTGGAAACATCCTTCCATTTTGATACTTTATCGAACAATGATGATTAGTAACATTGTTTCAATAAAAAAACAGTTATGGCATATAGATAAAATAACGTAAGAAAAAAGAAGATCTTTTTTCAAGAGAAAAAAAATTAATTTCAAATTATTTAGAGTTCATTCCGTTGACAAAACTATATCTGCTGAATGAAAATAAATAGGTAGCAGCAAAGATGGTCCTAGATACGGCATGAGATTAGTTGCACATTGGATCCTAAATTACTTTTATAAATGTTGTAGACTTAGTTCTTGCATTGTTTAATTGATAAACGCCGAATTCGTTAAATTTATGAAATAAAATATGGAGGTTTTGCTCCAAAAAATATTTTTTCTCATCTGATTTGGTTCAAAAGTAAGGAAAAGTTTCCGTCAAAAAAGAATTTCAATACGGAAAAATATGGTTTTCAATTTTGACCACTTTTCAACCACTTTTCAAGAAGATTTCCAAAAATTCATAAAGATTGAAAAGATTCTTCAAAGCCATGCAAATCAGATTTTGAAGATTTGTAACAGTCTAAAAAATATAACGGAAATTCGATTTACAAATTTGATTTACTTCAAAGAATTCATTCATCTTTACGAAATGCATGAAATCTTAGGAACACTTCTGTTTATCACTTAAAAAGCTCAGTTTTAGTATTTTTCTAACAGCACTGGACACCACAAACAAACACAAGTCACTCAAAACATTCGACAGCTGTGATTTGGTAAACAGTAAAGGAGTGAGAGAGATAGATTCAAGTATGGCCCCTGAGCGACGTGAAGGGGGGAACGACCGACAGAGCCATCTAACCAGCCCGCAAAACAGTATCAGAAATATAAGTGACCGCGGTTTCCTATACTAGTGTCCAGAGCCTGGGAACGCGCCATGTGGTCATGTAGTGGGGGAAAATGGAACGGAAGTTGGAGTCAGCAGTAGAAGGCGCGAGGTATTCAAACGCCAATAATCGTGTATTCAATCGGATTGGGAAATCAAAATAATTAATAGTTTTGAAGTTAAAAAAATAGAAAATAGTAATATTTATTAAATAAAAAAATTGAATTAAAAAGAAAAATATATTATGAACCCATACACCAGAAAAACTCGTAAAAAATGAAAATTTGAACATTTTAAAGTATGCAACGTGAACCCACAAGATCAGTAGAAGAAGTTATTAAATAAAAGGGAATAGTAATAGAAATTTGTACTGTAAATAAATTAATAACCCACTGTGTAACTCACGCAGTAGGAAAAAATGTAAAAAGGAAAGAACTGTAGCTATATGATTATGTGAAGTAAACAATATACGAATATTAGTGCCACAGGAAAATGCTACTAAAGCTGTAATAATTATTTTGATATCGTAAGGTACTTAATTACATACATAATTAATATATTAACAGAAACGTTTTAAGTTTAGAAATTTTATAACAAGAATTTAATAAGAATGAATACTATCAAAAATGGTATAATAAAATTTTCTCTTAAATAAATTAATTTTTCACGAAAAAGGAATTTTTAACAAAATAATAGAATGCTCGAAAAAAATGTGAAATTTGAATTAGGAAGTTTATTTTTCTACCAAGAATAACGAATTTTCAACAAAATTATGAATTTCCAAATACTGTATGAAAACAGATGAACTTGTTTCCGAATAGTTCAATTTTTAACGAAAAGAGATCCATTTTTAAAACAATAGGATTAGTTTTTTAGCAAAACAGAAAATTTTTTAAAAATAAATTAAGTAAAAAAGGTCAATTTTCAATTTAAAATATCAATTTTCAACAACAATAGTAGAATCGAAATTTCTTTTAAAGAAATTGGTTTTTGACAATCAGAAAAGGATTTTTTTAAATAACTAAATCCTTAGTGAAAAATATTAATTTCAACCAAGAATATTACTTTTCTACCAAAATTACGAATTTTCTACAAAATCCCTCAAGTTTGAAACAAATATATGATTTTTAACTTAAATTAATAGAAATTAATTTTAAAAATATATATAGAAATTTGAGTAAAATAGTTGGATTTTCAATCAAAAAGGTTCGTTTTAAACCAAACAGATGAAGCGTCAATTATGAACTTAAGATTCAACGAACAAATGGGATGGTTCAGTTTTTAGTTAAAAAAATCATTTTCAATTTAAAGAAGTGTAATTAAAAAAAAAGATCTGAGTTCTCTACCAAAACAGATTGTAATTATAAATATCAATAAATTTATAACCAAAAATGGAAAGTTAAATTTTCACTTTAATGAATTAATTTTGAAAAAATAATAATTGTCCAAATAATTGTTGAATCCTCAATCAGCAAGATGAATTTTTAAACAAAAAGATTAATTTTCTACTAAAAAAGACGAATTTCTAACAAAATCCATAAATTTTCAAACAATTAGTTTTTTAACTAAAAAGTATCACGCTTAATTTAAAAATTTTAACTTTCTACCAAAAATGTCATAGTTGAATTTTCTGTTAAAAAAAAGAATTTTCAACAAAAAAAAAACAGTGTTATAAAAACTATTTCAAAGGAGATCGAATCCATTTAACATTAGGCAGGTTCTGCACTTCAAGACGCTGAATCGATCAGGAAGGGAATTATGTTGTTTTTAGATTAAATTTTAAGACAACTATTTTTTCGTTATAAAAAAATTCTATGTTCAAAAGATTAATTTTTAACCAATGAGATTAATGTTTAACAAAAAAGACGAATTTTCAACCAATTACTTGATTTTCAAACTATAAGAGAACAGTTTCTTTTAATTTTTAGTTGAAAATGTTCAACAATTTAGTTGAATTTTTTTCTGTCACGACTAAAATTGTTTCTTGGTTAAAAAGTCATCTCTTTGGGTAGAAACTTGATTTTCTTAGTGAACATGAACACAATAAAAATGTATCTCTTTGGGTTGAAAATTCAACTATTTTTTGGAAAACTGTAACTTGGCTGTTGTGAATTATCTTTTGTTAAAGTTCCTTTGTTAAGGACATAACTATATTGTTTAAAATTGGTCTTTTTTGTTTGTATTCAACCACTTGGTTAAATGTTAAATTAATTAAGTAAAAATAAATCTTGTTTGGGTTGAATATTCATCATTTTAGTTGAAAATTAATCGTTTTGTTCAATATTCTTCTAATTGTTTTAAGGTTGAACGAACCTTTACAAATTAATTTTTTTAGTTCAAGATTAATTATTTTAGTTTAAAACGTATCTCTGATTAAAAATTAAAAAATTGGCTTGAATTGCACTTTTCGGTTCAATTCACCCGTTGTTGTTTTCAAATAATCATATTTTTTCAGTTTTTGGTTGAAAATTTATATACTTATTTGAAAGTTTAACTATTTCGTTAAAATATTATGTTTTTTGGATGAAAAGTAACTATTTAGTTGTAAATTCGTTAATTTCTTTAAACTGGCAATTAAACTTTTTCATTTTCAGTGTAAACGGTTTTGTTAGAAATTTGAGTTTCTAATGAAAGACTTGTATTTACAACCGAATAGTTTAAGTGATAACCAAATAGTTAAATTTTCAACCTACAAATATAAATTTTAAACTGAATGGACAAAATTTCAAACAAAAAGGATTAATATTTAACCTTTTATCTTTAACTTTGAAGATTTTACGAATAAATAAGTATTTTAAATGTTTTAAACATAAGGCACGATCCTTAAATAAACTCATTAAACATGATTGCACTATTCGCATACCGCAGCGCAAAGCTGTAGTAAATTTTGGTATAGTATCTTGATATGGAACGGAAGTGTCTCTCTCTTCTCACTCGACCAATCCGCCGTCAGCTGCCCAGGTGGTGCATCCCTTACTACAGGGTCCCTAGTTTGTGGCCTTGCATATATATCAGGGATGCATTTTGCACTACAATTGTACTGAAACAATACATTTTCAAACTTTGCAGTACGGAAGTACCACTTATCAAATTCACTACAATCGAGTTAGTACATTTTTAAATGTCAGTACATTGCAGTACAAAGCAGGCGGACGACATTCATTTCTTATTTTTCAGCCAATCTGGAATTTTCATCCAAGAAGACGAATTATTATAATTGGACGGAAAGATATATAGCAGACAGCAAAAGGACTCAAGCAGCCAACAGGAAAGAAATATGACCTGAATGACGTCAGCCGTGCAACTCCGTTGCCGTGGAAATTCTCAAATTTAAACGGACTTCTCTTTCTGTCATATAAGTTTAAAAAGAGAGGTCCGTTAGAATCCGAACATATTCACGCTTCACGGCATCGGGTTCCCACTACTGACGTCACTCACGTTCATATTTCTTTTCCGTTGGCTGCTTGCGTCCTTTTCATGTCAGCAAATGCAGACCCGCAAAAAGACGGAACAAACAACCGCAGCAAAAGATCTCGAATTGATCCTAACGATGCCCTTCAATTCTGCCCTAAAAAAACTGGAGTTGAGTCATCCGAAGAGCTCAATGACTTCTGGCAAAGTTCCGAACACACAAATTAATCATAAATACTCTTATTTTTTACTATTTTAGAAATTGCATTTTTTTGTTCCATTCTTCTTTTTCAGTATTATTACTAGATCATATTTTGCAAAAAAGTGTCAACATTATGTTATACTATTAATGTATTATAAG
>NC_046663.1:2202553-2205677 GCF_010883055.1 Belonocnema kinseyi | reverse complement strand
TTCGGCCGTCCCCACCACTGATCGATGCCGTATCTAGGACCTAATATCTTTGGTAGCAGTGATTCCAACTTTGGCAAGGAGAGGTAATACGCTTGCGCCAGAACGCTTAGGAGAAACAGGATGCAACAATCCATTACTATGGCAATAATAAGCCGCGCTCTGTTCCTCTTACGCATAGCTAGCACATTTGCAGTAACTCTATCTGAAAAAGTTAAGGTCACTGATGAGCAGTGGAAGCAAAGGTGAAGAATACAAGTTTGGTTTTATAGTGGCAAAGTGAGCGGTGGAGAAGAAAAAGGTGGGAGAAGGAAAGTGGAGTGGAGATGAGCAAAAATGTTAGGGAAGGTTTTGTAGAGGATGATGAGTTGGGGAGTAGGAGAGAAGGTGTTGGGGTGGGGTGAAGAAGTAGTGGAGCTAGTGGAATTGTAAAACAAAGAGACAGGTAGGTCTTTTGGTGGCAGTTTGAGCAATTAAGGAAAAGTAGACGATGTGAAGGAGAAGTTATAAAAAGAAAAGTAGGGAAAAGGAAAGCAGGTGGGATAAAATATCAAAAAACTTTTTTGAAAATATGTGTCTTTTAGATATGCCTTATCTACTGTGAGTCAGCAAATAAAAGGTTGTATGGAGAAGATGAAGATTTCCAGTTAGGTACAGAAAACGCGCGTGCATAAAAATATTGAAATTACGTTAATGAGAATTTGTTAAAGCATATTTTGCATTTTTCTTTTTAAATCAATAATTCCTGAGGAAATGGGAAATACCAGTTTTTTAAGTCTCATTTTGACTTTCGTTTTCAAAAAGAGCACATTTGAGTACACTTTCGAAACTTGCATATTTCATTCATTTTTTTCATAAATAAAAGCTGTAGAAAGAATATTTTTTAGTTGTTAATGGGTTTTACTTTAAGCATTTTGAATTTTTTACTTTTGAGATAGTGTCTAAGTTTGAAGCTTTTCGAATTAGAAGTAAGAATGAGAAAAGAATGTGCAATTAAAATTGGATGCTTTTAAGTAAACTTGTTTGAAACCATATGTAATCTTTTGATAAATAAATCATTATAATGTTACATTACACTTGACATGCCAATGCAACAGAGCCACGAACGTCATGAAAAGAGTGAAAAAAGTAATGTACATTTTTTTCAAATAGCCACAGTGAAGCCGAAATAAAAAAAATAAACTGATTTTCGAAAAACTGCGTATGAAGTCACACGATAATTGGTTGCTATATATACTGATTTTTATCATCTATGCAATGACACGCTTTTTTTGTTCTTCGAAATATAATAGAGTGGAAGGAGGGCGATCATTAAAACTAGATCTCGAAATGTATCATGTATAAAAATGCAAACAGATAAAAAATTGTATATGCCTTGAAGAAAACTCGTGGTTTTTCTCTGCATAGAATTCTTAATCTTTTAAACGGCCTGAAGAAAATATAATAAAATTTAAAAATGATGAAATAGCAGTTTTTCTGAAAAATTTCGAAATTTCCTAATTATGCTAGATTCAAACGATTCAAAAACGGTATAATCAATTGTAAAACCGCACAACCGTAAAATTTTGAAAATTAGTAATATTTTAGTTTAAATCATTTCGATTCAGTGAGGCAATAAAGTATATTTCACGTAAGAAAAAAGGCTATACAGTGAAACCCTTCTATAGCGCCAATTTTCGGGCTGAGGGTGGGTGGGAACTAACTCATTATAGCCCGCTCAGCTTTTCTTTGTTCATGCTTAAGTTCTCGCCTGAGTGTCAGTCGTATATCCCGCGCACCCCCTGTTACGCCTACATGCGGCGCGGCCTCAATTCTCGGAAGGGTTATAGAAGGGAGGGCTATTGAAGAGTTTCACTGTACTTGTAAAATAAACGTCTTCACGCACTTAAGTTCATTCTTATTCAAGACAAATAAATTTCATAAAATTTACTCAAATATTTCAATTTTCTATGGAAAGATAGACAAATATAGCGCACGGAGAATCAATTGTAATTTAAAAATTGGAAAAATTGTTATTTTTCTTAACCTTGTTCAAACAACCAGACGGAAATATTTTTAAATTGCAGACAGTCAGATTAACTTCGTCACGTTAAAAGTTTCACAACATTTGAGAATGCTAGACCATCTAGTCATTTTATTAAAGTTTTCTATTTTTCACGTTTTACATTTTTACAACCTTTCTTTTATTATTATAACAAATTATTAATTTTTTAATAATCTTTAGTAGCTTAATTTTATATTTATTAAAGCTGATACTTATTCAAGGCAAATAATTTTACGAAGTTAGCATAATAATAGCAATTTACAATAGAAAATAATAAAAATAGAAAACCGAGAGAAATTTCGATAATAGAAAACAGAAGTCTGTTTAAAAGTAGAGCCTGAGTTTACCGAATATGCATAATTATTTAATTAAGTATTTATCTATATTGTTCCAATATATTTTTTGATTGTAAAAAATTCTTATTTTTCTCAACTTTGTTCAAGCAATTATAAGGCAGTATTTTGAAAATGGAAAGAGACTAGGTCAATCTAACATGTATCACGATAGCCTTCTTATTGTTTGAATGACATCGTTTTATTAAACTTTTATATTTTGCATGTTCCCTATGATCATTGCTTTTTTAAAATTATTATAAACAATTCGAAATAATTTTGTTTTTACCAAGCAATAATTTTACCAGGATTGAATCACGAAATTCGTTAAATTTCAGTAATTTTCAGTTGGAGCTAAAAAGATTAAATACTAAACTGTAGATCTTCTATGTTGAAAGTTCATCTGTTTGATGAAAAATTTTCATTCTGACCGAGAATTGAAATATTCCATCTTTAGTTAAAATTTACTTTTTCTCAGTTGAAAATTTGTAATGTTGAAAACTGTTTTGTAGAAAATTTGTATTTGTGGCTTGAAGATTGAACTTTTTTAATTGGACTCTTTTACTCTACTGGCCGAAAAATTTTTCTTGGTGTACAAATTTTTTATTTTAGTGTCAACTTAAAAATAAAATTTACCGATAAGTTTTGGTTTTCAAAGGGGGAGGGTCGGTAAGGCCGGTTTTTGGCCTAATTTATTTTTGGACCAAAAAATCTGAAAAAATCATGGTAGTATCTTATAAGTATCCCGAGT